>NW_026885979.1:0-69874 GCF_032173495.1 Musca vetustissima
ACATTCTGAGGATGTTTATTCCGAGTCTGAGTAATATTTCGTGATATTTGCCCCCTCTTGTCCGATTAAAGGTTAAAAACACCTCTTCCTTACTTTTTTCGAATATTCAGTACAGTCCTTCTAATTACTTGTCCAGATTACCTTCACGGTGGGTGTGTTGTGATTTTCGGATTATACTCTACTCGAAAACACACAAAAAATTATGTTTTCGGTCCATTTCATCCCAAAATTTTAATCTGATCATCACCGAAAATTATAGGCGTTGTTCTTGACCATAACTGGAACCTCATGAACAATTTCAAAGCCATCAGCGCGATATTTCTCCCTCTAATGTGGTAATGGGTTACTAAATAATATCTGAATACGTAAGCACCTGTAAATATTTGACTGTAACTCCCACATCTGAGTAGATACATCACTATATTTGGTATCAATTTAAAGGCCAACCACTCCTCTTGGATATGCTATCAACTCCTGGGGTCTCCATCCTCCAGGAGTAAATATATATGCCATAGAATACAAATTTTGTCATTTTTCACACGAAAGGTCAAAAATTCACGGTGTTTGGGCCTTTATTGCGGCCTCTGGAGCGACCAGAAAACCCGACAAAAATTTAGTATTTGGTCCATTTCATCCCCTAAATATTAACCGATCTTTTCCAAAAACAATAGGGGTCTTCATTGGCCAGAACCCATCCTACATGCAAAATTTCGTGAAGATTGGTCCATAACTGTGGCCTGTATCGTGTTTACAAATTATAATGGACAGACGGACGGACGGACGGACGGACACACATGTCTAGATCGACTCAGCTAGTCGAGATATGACGATCGGTATACTTAAAGGTGGGTCTAGGACCAATATTTCGCGGCGTTACAAACATTTGGGGCTGCACAAAGCTATAATACCCTGACAACATAGTTGTGTAGGGTATAAAAATGAATAAAACCAGTAAGGAAAGTAGTACCCTTCACCACTATGGGTAAATTAAACAGCTGATGATATTTATCTAAATGTGAATCTACCTAGATCTATCCATAAACATATCATTCGTTTGTTACTGTCCCATTGTACAAAAGTATGGAAATCGACTTCAAACAAATATAAATATGTCATCCGTTGGACTATGCCTGTTCTTCTAGAAAACGCAACAATTCTATGTTCATTTTTGTACGTTGTGCAAAATTTGTTGTCAATCTGACTAACATGAGCAGTTTGATGCCCAATTTACTTAAAATCGGGCGAAAATATATATGGAAGCTATATCCAAATATAAAGCTATATCAACGAAACTTGTCACAGGTTAGGTTATACTAATTTTAATACGCTTTGTTCCTACCGGCCTATTGGTTCCTTGGTGCTTCAATTACTTAAAATCAATCTATAATAAAAAAGAGCTATATCAAAATCTCAACCGATTTTCACGAAACTTGGCATCATTCTGGACTAAATTTACATTACATCTGACGAAAATATATATGGGAGCTATATCTAAACCTTGACCGATTTTCACGAAACTTGACCGACATCACCCTAGGCTCGATCCAGTACGTTATGCCAAATTTGGTGCAAATCGAAAGATATATAGGGACTTTGGTGCACCATTTACATTAAATCGGACGAAACCCTATATGGGAGCTATACATAAATCTAGACCGATTTTCACGAAACTTGGCAGACATTACTCTAGGCTCAATTCAGTACGTTATGCCAAATTTCGTGCATATCGAAAGATATATAGGGACTTTGGTGCACCATTTACATATTTATGGGAGCTGTACCTAAAACTGTACCGATTTTTTCGAAACTTGGCAGACATAACTACAGGCTCAATTCAGTTCGTTATGCCAAAATTCTTGGAAATCGAAAGATATATGGAGACCTTGTTGCACCATTCGGACGAAAATACACATGGGAGTTATATCTAAATCTGAACAGATTTTTACGAAACTAAGCACACATAATTTCAGACTAAATTAAGTACGCAAAGCAAAAATTCGTGCAAATCGAAAAATATATAGGGACTTTTGTGCACCATTTACATAAAATCGGACGAAAATGTATATGAAAGCTATATCTAAACCTGAATCGATTTTTCCCAATTTCAATAGGGTTCGTCATTGGACCAAATGAGTGAGCTTTGCCAATTTTATATTTTATTTTGAAAATATGAGGCAGGACCAAAAAAGAACATAGAATGATAAATTACAGCTACTTGGAAGAACCACGAATTCCAAGAATTTCAAATGCCAAATTAAATCTGAGACTAACAACTATCAAATCTGAGGTCGTACCCAAGTGTAGAGCAGCTTTGGAAGAACTTACTTACAGTTATCGATTGTGTTGGGTACCAGGTCATTGTGACATCTTGGGTAATGAAAGAGCAGACGAACTAGCTAGACGAGGATCTCAATCCACAGATCTAGCAACTGATGACTCAACCAAACCACCCATATGTAATTTTTACCGGAACTTTGGCACAACGAACATAGGTACAACGTGTCAAGATCCATTTGGCCAACTCTTTCTACCAAAAGAACGCACTCACTGTTGAACCTGAGCAAAGCTGAAATAAGAGTATTGATAGGAATCATTACTGGTCACTGCAATATCAGGGCTTTTACTAGTAAATGGGACGAGGTTTTTACTATTAAATGACACTCTGCGTTGACGAGGAGGAGACGGAGACAATTGAGTATCATCTGTGTCACTGCCCAGCCCTGACTTACAGGCGGCACAGACTAGTGGGTGCTCATTTTCTACCGAGTCTTAGCTTCTTCTCAATAACCTTAATAATTAGCATAATTAGAATAAAAAATTTTAGATTTGATCAATAGTTTTTCTCTCCGAAATTAATCAATTTCTGAAAATAATATTCCAAAAAAATCAACTGATTTTTATAATGACCATTTCTGACTATATATTACAAATATCGGCTGCAAGACTAGAAGATTAAAGTTTGGAAGACATTATCTAACAGGCTTCAGGCTGATTTCCGAGTTAACACCGAATATCCAACATTAACACTTTCCTTAGATCCTGTACGTCTAATATTATTTTGATGATTGACACAAAATTCTCCACTGTTCCTTACCAGTTGTCCTTCAACTGCTTTGAAAAAAACCCATCTTTCCAACGGCAAAACATCAACGTAAGTTGAAGTTAAACTGATAGCTTCTTTGCTTCGGGTACAGCAGTTACTTCCCACTTAGTTATATGACTTTGTTCCACGATCTTCTTTTGGAGGAAAACAGAGGAAAAATTGGTAGCTAGCGATGTGGGTATTATAAAAACATAAATTTACATTAGAGTTTATGTTAAAATATAGCTTCAGTTGATACTTGGCTCGTTCGCTTGTTACTTCGACTTTTTGTTACTTCTTACGCTGCTTCTGCCGATGTTGTTGTTGTTGACTTTAGCTTTAGCGACGAATTGATGTAAAAAGTTCAAACTGTTTGTTACAGTCTTTTCTTAGAAGAAGTTTCTCACAGTATCAAATGGACATGAAACAAATAGTTATTTTGTTCTTTTTGCTCCTTGGTTTTTTGTTTACTTGTCATCTGTTCTGTTAAGGAAAACACCAACAACAAAAACACATTTAATGACAACAAATTTGGATAACTTCGTTGTTTTATACTCAAAGGAGCCTGTAAAAAATATAATAAATTTAATTTTAGCAGAGAGAAAAAATGTTGTCTTTTTTATGTTCAATGAAAATTTTTGGAAGTAATTGTATATTTCAATTATATGGAAGATTGCATAGGGACGAACAATTATAAGAAAATATTTCCCATGACGTGAAATAAGCTAAGTCGTTTTCAGGGTGGAATAAGCTTAGTCTGGCACAAAATATGGGTGATTTTTTGTAGTATTAGTGAGTCTGTACAAAAAATTTTCATCAGATCGAACATTCTTCCGATTCTACTTGTTTACTATTCGAATAAAAAAATTTAAATTAATGTTGACTTTGCAAGAATAAAAAAGTTTACTTTAAAATTTTTTTCAGTTCAAAAGTTGTTGTGAAGGAGCGAATTTTTAATTTCTTTAAAAAATATCAATTGGCGGGAGAATATTGGATAAATAATAATATAGGCCGGTGATAAATTTTCCTATTAGACATTGGCTGCAAATATAAGGGTCTTTGTGATGGCACAGGAGAAGGAGGAGACAAAGTCGATCCAGCCTTAGTTCATGTAGTCCAGCATCGACGAGATGAAAAAACAGGGCCGAATCTAGAAGTGAAAGAAGGCCAAGAGGCATGTGAGTAGAAGAATCATTCAAAACTCACAAGTTTGATCGGGCAAGATTACTATTCCTATAAGTTCGGACGGCTTGTTATTTCGAAAAACTTAAGACTGGTTACTATTCCGGAAAGCTTGGAAGGGCTTGCTAATTAGAAAATTTCACAAGACATTTTGGAAACACAGGTAATATTTTCAACTGATTACTTTTTATACCCTCCACCATAGTATGGAGGCTATATTAATTTTGTTTTTCCGTTTGTAACACATTGTAATAATCATTTCCGACCCTATAAAGTATATATATTCTTGATCAGCGTGAAATTCTATGACGATATAGCCATGACCGTCTGTCTGTTGTAATCACTCTAGCGTCTTAACGAATTGAGATAGATCGCCAAAATTTTGTCTGCAGGCAGATCAAGTTCGAAGATGGGCTTTATCGGTGCACGTTTAGGCATAGCTCCCATATAAGGTTACCCCCAATTTTCGGTATTTTGGGGTTCTTGAGCGCGTTTTTCAACCGAATGCTCTGAAATTTGCTACATTGGGTTCTTATTGGGAAGCAAATCGCTCCACTAAAAATTATAAATAGGGGTCCATATATTCGGATAGCCCCCATATAAGGGTACCCCCAATTTTGCGGATTTTTCGACCGAATTCGCTGAAATTCGGTACTTTGAGTTCTTATTGGGTAGCAAATCTCTATACTAAAATTATGAATATAGGTCAATTTTTTCGGATAGCCCCCATATAAGGGTACCCCCAATTTTCGGTATTTTAGGGTTCTTGAGCGCGGTTTTCAACCGAATTCGCTGAAATTTGGTACATTGGGTCCTTATTGGGTTCCAAATTTTCACACTAAAAATTATAAATATAGGTCCACTTTTTCTGGTAGCCCCCATATAAGGGTACCTCCCAATTTCCAGTTTTGGGTGGTTTTGACCAGGTTTTTTTCACCGAATTGGCTGTAATTTAGTAAATTGAGTTCTTATTGGGTAGCAAATCTCTCCACAAAGAATTATAAATATAAGTAAATTTTTTCGGGTAGCCCCCATATAAGGGTACCCCCAATTTTCGATATTTTGAGGTTCTTGAGCGCGTTTTTCTACCGAATTCGATGAAATTTGGTATTTTGTTGTCGTATATGGTTACAAATCTCCCCACCAAAAATTATTAATATTCAACCCTTTTTAGGGGTAGTCCCCATAAAACCCCCTTTTTATGCCCTTCACCGCAGTGTCGTATAGGGTATTATGTCTTTGTGCATATGTTTGTAAGAGGCAAAAATAATCGAGATAGACCCATGGTTCCTTTTGAGAATATGCATAGAATCACTTTTTGAGTCGATTCAAGCATGTCTGTCCGTCCGTCCATGTATTTTTGTTAACAAAGTACAAGTCGCATTTATGATCTGATTTGGATGAAATTTGGCACAGGTTACTTAATTGGCCCAATGACGAACCCTATTGAAATTGGGAAAAATTGGTTCAGATTTAGATATAGCTCCCATTTATATCTTCGTCCGATTTAAGTTAAATGGAGTACTAAAGTCCCTATATATCTTTGGATTTGCACGAAAATTGACACAGCGTAATAACTAAGGTCTAGAATGATGTGTGTTAAGTTTCGTGCAAATCGGTTCAGATTTAGATATAGCTCCCATATATAGTTTCGTCCGATTTAAGGTAAATGGTGTACTAAAGTTCCTATATATCTTTCGATTTGCACGAAATTTGGCATAGTGTACTGAATTGAGGCTAGAATGATCTATGCTAATTTTCGTAAAATTCGGTTCAGACTTAGATACACCTCCCATATATATATTTTCGTCCGGTGTAATGTAAATTGTGCACTAAAGATCCAAAGTTTGGCCGACCGGCACACAATTTTGTACAATGTACTGAAGTTACTATAATTGAATGTATTGTACGTTGAAGTATTTCTAACAACCTCTTTATACCCTACACAACTATGTTGTCAGGGTATTATAGCTTTGTGCAGCCCCAAAAGTTTGTAATGCCGCGAAATATTAGTCCTAAACCCACCTTTAAGTATAATGATCGTCATATCTCGACTAGCTGAGTCGATCTATACATGTGTGTCCGTCCGTCCGTCCGTCTGTTCATTATAATTTGTAAACACGATACAGGCCACAGTTATGGACCAATCTCCACATTATTTTGCATGTAGAATGGGTTCTGGTCAATGAAAACCCCTATTGTTTTTGGAAAAGATCGGTTAATATTTAGGGGATGAAATGGACCAAAAACCTTATTTTTGTCCGATTTTCTGGTCGCTCCAGAGGCCGCAATTATGGCTCAAACACCGCGAATTTTTGCATGGAGAAGGGGATCGGGCCAAAGAATAAGCATGCCTGTTTTGATAAAGATCGGTCAATATTTACCGGGTCAAATGGACCCTGACTTTTGTGTGAAAAATTACAAAATTTGTATTCTATAGCGTATATATTTGCCCCTGAAGGACCTAGACCCAAAAAGTTGATAGTATGTTCAAGAGGATTGGTTGAACTTTAAATTGATACCAATTACATGGTCGTATGTACTCGGATATGGGAGTTACACGTAAATATTTTCAGGAGCTTACGTATTCATATATTATTTAGTAACATATTGCCACAATAGCGCTCATCGCTTTGAAAATTTCCATGAGATTACAGTTATGATCAAGGACAACGCCTATAATTTCTGTGATGATCAGATTAAAATTTTGGGATGAAGTGGACCGAAAACTTATTTTTTTTTTAGTCGATCTATAGGCCACAATTGAAAGCCCAACATCACAACATAACCCACGGTAAAGAGAATCTGGCCAAGTACAGCCCTGGTCTACTGAAGATTAGTAATATATGTTGACCTTTAGTCAGGTTTCAAGTTAGATTTTCGTGGAAGTTGTGTAGGGTATTATATGGTCGGCCCCGTCCGACTATACTGCTCCGCTCACTGGTTTTTGTATGTGTATTTACACTTGTTGTTATTTTTGTGCTGCATGTTCATGCGACGTCTGTTAGGATACATATGTAGAATATACCCAAAGTGGTGAGGGTTATCATACAGTCGTCCCTGGATCAGCGTAACATTCTGAATCAGCGTAGCATTCTTTGACGATTTTGACATGACTGTGTGTCCGTTAGCCTGTTGTAATTCGAATGAATTGAAATAAGGTGCTGACATTTTGTCTAGGTGTTTGTTTTGTTTCCAGTCAGGTAAAATTCGAAGATAGTGTATATGGGCCAACGTTTTGCGTTAACCCCTATATAACGACACTTCCAAATTTGCCATATTTAAAGGATTTTGGGGTTTTGTATATTGTGTAGCAAATCTGCCTATTAACAATTATAAATATTGTTGAACTTTTTCGGGTAGCCCCGATATAACGGTATCCACAACATTTTGGTATACTTGGGAGCTAAAATGTTTGTATTTTGGTATTTTAGATTCATATTTGGTACAAAATCTACTTACCAAGAATTATTAAAAGCGGTCCATTTTTTGAAGTAGCCCCATATGACGGTAGCCCCAAATTTCCGGAATTTGGGGATTTTGACAAGCTTTTCGATCGATTTTTTTTTGTAATCTGATATGTTGCTCTTAATCACCTACACAGCTAAGCCTTCACACCTGCCTCCGAATTCAGCCCATACAGATTGCAACATTCCTGAATTTTGAAACAGAACCGGAGAAGACATAATTTATTCCCTAGCTACAACACCAACAAATCTTTTGATGGTGGGTATAAAAAGGGACGTCAAATATGAAAAATTGATAACACTTCGAAAAAACATCGATAGAAAAGTAGTATTAAAAATGCTTATGGAAAATTTGTTCAACCTTTTTAAAAATACACAAGTTGTTTATTTCAATTCATTGATTTTTTGGTCACATCAATTAAAAAACAGAATTTTGTCTGCATTTTCCAAAAGAAATGCTTGAGCAACTTTCTTTGGAATTTTCCAAAAAGAAAAAAGTCTTAAGTTGTTTTTTCTATGTCGGCCAATACAAGTAATTAATGAAATTTTAATTAATCCCTTAATGAAAGCGTACAATGTTGACCCTTTCTATATTATTTTCCACCTATTCAAAGATCAATTGAAAAAGGGCTTACCTTTTTGCCGATTATATTATATCAGTTTTTGTTGTTGCTGCTGTTCATGGGTACTTCTGTTCATCTTGTAATTTACCTTTCGTAATGCTTCAAATAAAAACACACAAAAAGACTTTTCGGTGCTGTTTTTCTCTCTCTCTCTCTTGGCTTCTGTTAGAAAATTGATTTTCTAATTGAAAATCATATTCAGTTCCAGAGGCTATTCAATATTTTATGGTTGTTGGTTGTCAAACTGTGAGAGAGAGTGTGTGTGTGTGGGTGGCTGTGAGTGAATGAGTGTTGTCCTTCTTCGTTGAATGACGTCTTTCAACATTTTGTATTTGACTGAGTGTGAAAAAAGTGTTGTTTGGTCCTGACCACGTCTATGGGAAGGGCGAGTTAAGTGCCCAACAAGAAAATCTGGTGAGTGGCGAGGGCAGGTGGTTTTGGTACTTATTTAAATTTTCCATTGAAATCGGATTTTAGGTATTGTGTGGAATTCAGCTTTGTTTAGTGTCATAAACAAAATTCGTTAAAAGTTTTACAACTTCTAGCATTTTATTTCAATTTTGATGTGTTTTTTTTTTCTTGCTTCTTCTCTGGACAGATTTCTTCTTCTGATTCTTTGGTTAGTGATTTTGATGTGTTCCCTCTATGGTGTGGGTGGGTGTAAAAGGGGGATGAAACAAAAGATTTGTTGGAAAATTAAAATCACAAAGTTTTTAAGGCTATTGTTGATGGACTTGAACATAACTTGCATATTGTTGATTACAATTTTTTGTTGTTGCTGTCGTCGTTTTTTCTGGAAACGGTAGGTATTGTATTGAATTGTTTTGCCCGAGAAAATAAAACTCAAAACTCTTGACTTTGGCTATTGAAATAATTTGAAAATTGAAAATAATTTAATTAACATTTGATTAAAACACAACTTTACAAAAGAAGTTTTGTTTTTTTCTGTAATATTTATGAATTATCACAATTTCTCATCATAACTTTCACTTTTTCAGTGAGCCAAATAAAATACGAATGCCAAACAGTTGGCCTACCACTTGTCATTGAAGCTATTCTCGGCTCATTCTTTGCCAGTTTTACATTTCTGTTTTCAATTCATTAACCCTTGCTTTCATTTTTCTACAACAGCACTTTTTATTTATTTTTTATTAGAGAGAAGGATTACGTTTCTGTTGCACTTTTTTGCCATATATAATAAGTTCTCCCCAGTTCCATTTCTACCAGCTCATGAAAAAGAAACAGACATGAAAACATCATCCCTCGATAAAAGGGTGTTTGTGGAGGATGCTTTCGGTATAATCTACAATTGTTGCTACTTAAATAAGCACAACTTAAATTAATCTTTAAAAAGGTAAAATAGAACATTGCCCCCAAAAACTTTTTTAAAATAAACCAATGAAAAACCAGTAAGGAAAGTAGTAAAGTCGGACTGGGCCGACTATATGATACCCTTCACCACTTTGGGTATATTCATTATATATGTATCATAAAAGCCGTCGCTAGAAGGAACATTGACATGAAATTGAACGAACCTAAATATGAGATCTTTACCTATATCTAAACCGACTAACATCAAACATCAAACACATGTCATTTTGTAACCTATGCTCAATTTAAATTTAAATCGATTTAAAGCAAGCCTGGCACACGCTGTTCGGTATGCTGCACTGCACTGTACAATTAACACGAACCGATTTCAAGCAAACTTGCCAGAGATTAATTTATATTAATTACAGTACGTTGTGTCAATCGGCCAACCTATGGATCTTTAGTGCACCATTTGCTTAAAATTGGGCGAAAATATATATAGGAGGTGTATGTAAATCTGAACTGATTTTCACGAAACTTTGCACACATATTTCTAGACTTTATTCAGTACGCTATATCAAAATCGAAAGATATATGGTGGCATTGATCCATCATTTACAAAAATCGGACGAAAATATGTATGGGAGCTTTATCTAAATCTGAACTGATTTTCACGAAACACATTATTCTAGACTTAATTTAGTACGCTATGCCAAATTGGTGCAAATCAAAAGATTTACTAGGAATTTGGTCCATCATTTACCTACTATATATGGGAGCTATATCTAAATCTGAACCGATTTTCACGAAACTTAGCACACGTCATTATGGACTGAATTAAGTACGCTATGCAAAATTTCGTGCAAATCGAAAGATATATATGGACTTTAGTGCACCATTTTCATTAAATCGGGCGACACTATATATGGGAGCTATATCTAAATCTGAACCGATTTTCACGAAACTTAACACACACCAATCTAGACTCAATTCAGTACACTACGCCAAAATTCGTGCAAATTTAATGATTTTCAGGGACTTAGGTGCACCATATACCCAAAATCGGACGAAAATATATATGAGAGCCATATCTAAATCTGAACCGATTTCCCCAATTTCAATAGGGTTCGTCTTTGGGCCAAATAAGTGACTTGTGCCAAATTTCATCTAGATCGGACAATAAATGCGAACTGTACATTGTTTCCAAATTAAAATCAAGAGGCGGACGGACATGCATAAATCGACTCAGAAAGTGATTCTCTGCACATTCTGAAAAGGAACCATTTGTCTATCTCGTTTCATGCGTGTTACAAACATATGCACAATGACATAATACCCTGTACCATATAATTTAATACCCTCTGCCAAATTTCGTGTAACCACCATTTACATAAAATCGAACGAATATGTATATTTATAATTTTTAGTGGAGCAATTTGGTACCCAATAAGAACCCAATTTACAAAATTTCAGAGAATTCAGTTATAAAACGAGCCCAAGAACCCGAAAATACGGAAAATTGGGGGTACCCTTATATGGGGGCTATCCGAAAAATATGGACATTTATTTATAATTTTTGGTAGGGAGATTTGTCACCTAATAAGAACTCAAAGTACCAAATTTCAGCGAATTCAGTTAAAAAACGTCATTGGGCCAATTAAGTGTCCTGTGGCAAATTTCATCCAAATCGGATCATAAATGCGACCTGTACTTTGTTAACAAAAATACATGGACGGGCGGACAGACGGAGATGCATAAATCGAAATCAGAAAGTGATTCTATGCATATTCTCAATAGGAACCATGGGTATATCTCAATTATTTTTGCTGTTACAAACATATGCACAAAGACATAATACACTGTACCACAGTGAGGTGAAGGGTATAAACAGATATGCTACCTAATACATGGAGATCTGATACCATTGGATTTGGTACCCAATAGGAATTTTTGTGATTACAAATCCCAGCTAATTCGGTTGGAGAACGTCACTAAGCTCCTCCAAAATATTGATATATTGAGCGAATCGTTATATGGGGCTACCCGAACAACTACACCACTATTAATCAACGACGACCCAAATCAATTTCAATAGCTTATACCAGCTGAGTCAAAAAAGGCGTGGATTTCGTAAAAAACATTTTTTCTGGAACCAACATAGACTTTGAATTTTTAAAGAATAGTGAATTTTTCAAAGAATACCTTTTATGGACCATTACAGGCCTGGATTTTTTAAAGAATACTTTATGGGACCACTACAGGCATGTTTTTTAGGAATGTTTTCTATGGGCCATTCCTTAGGGAATATTAACGGCGTGGATTTTTTAAAGTATATTTTCAATGGGCCATATCTTATAGAACATCACAGGCGTGGATTTTTTAAAGATTGCTTTCTATAGACCATATTTAGCCGTGGTATTTTAAAGAATATTTTGTAGAAGCATTTTGTGGCGGCGTGTTTTTTTAAGAAATTTTTTCTATGGGCCATTTTGTGGAGGCGTGTTTTTTAAAGAATATTTTCCATGGACCATTTCGTGGAAGCGCACAGTGTCACCACCGCGGCAAAAAATGGTCAAAACAAACTTCCTCGGAGGACAAATTTATTGATGAGATATTATAGAAAACACACCAAGTAGCATAAATATGATATTTGGTATTGATACGTCAAGTATTTTTTTCTATACAAGGGTTCAAATCTAATAATTGCTTTTTTAAATTTTTTTCGAAAATAGGGTTCATTTTTCTGACGCTAAAATCTTTGAATATTTAAATTAACGGTTACTATAAAAGTGTTTAGTTTGGTTGTTTGGGATGTTAAAAACTAGGATTAACTGTTGTTTTTATGTAAATAGAGACAATATGGAGTTTACAGCTATCCACGCCTTTAGTACTTAGTTCATATAATTTGTAAAGTATATTTTAAAATTCGTGGAGTAGAACAAAAAAGTTTAAAAAGGTTTCGTCGTAATTCTTTTTATACCAGCCAACATAGAATGGAGGGTATATCAATTTTGTTTTTCCGTTTGGAACTCATCGAAATAATCATTTCCGGCCCCATAAAGTATATATATTCTTGATCAGCGTAAATATCTATGACGATATAACCATGTCTGTCTGTCCGTCTGTCTGTTGTAATCACTCTAACGTCTAAACGAATTGAGATAGATCGCCAACATTTTGCATAGAGTCGTCTTTTGTCTGCAGGCAGGTCAATTTCGAAGATAGAAGTTTTATCGGTCCACGTTTAGGCATAGCTCCCATATAAGGGTACCCCCCAATTTTCGGTATTTTGGGGTTCTTGAGCGCGTTTTTCAACCGAGTTCGCTGAAATTTGCTACGTTGGGTTCTTATTGGGTACTAAATGTCTCCACAAAAAATTATAAATATAGGTCCACTTTTTCTGATAGCCCCCATATAACGGTACTTCTTAAATTTCAGTATTTTGTGTTATTAATAGGTTCCCAATCTCTCCACAAAAAAATAATAATTAATTGATAATTGACCTATTATTTCGGATAGAACCCGTATAAAGTTACCCCCAATTTTCGGTATTTTGGGGTTCTTGAGCCCGTTTTACAACCGAATTCGCTGCAATTTGGTATTTTGAAGTCGTATATGGTAACAAATCTCCCTACCAAAAATTTTTAATATTCGCAATCTATTTGAGGTAGTCCCCATATAACTCCCTTTTTATACCCTTCGCCACACTGTGGTACAGGGTATTATGTCTTTGTGCATATGTTTGTAACAGGCAAAAGGAAACGAGATAGACACATGGTTCCTTTTGAGAACATGCATAGAATCACTATTTATCTTTCGATTTGCACCAAATTTAGCGTAGTGTACTGAAGTAGGTCTACAATGATGTGTGCTAAGTTTGGTGAAAATCGGTTCAGATTTAGATATAGCTCCCATATATATTTTCGTCCGATTTTATGTAAATGGTGAACCAATATATCATTCGATTTGCACGAAAATTGTTATAGTGTAATGAATAGAGTCTAGATTGATATATGATTAGCTTCGTGAAAATAAGTTCAGATTTATATATATAGCTCCCATATATATTTTCGTCCAATTTAATTTAAATGATGCATGAAAACCCCTATATAAAAAGCGACGGCTGTTACTAGACTAGGTTGTAGCATGCGCCAGAGGAGAGGGCAGACGAGTCCCACCTACGGACTTGATTTAGGCTTGATAAAGATAACCATTTGTGTGAGATACCAGAAAAATGGACCAATGGATCCCTTCTTCGGACTTGACATAGGCTTGGTAAATATAATAGGTTGTGCAAAGTTAGGTTTACATCGGACATTCCCATCGCCTGATATTACATTTATAAATATAGAAAATTTCGATAATTTGTGGGGAAGGTACTAGAAGGAGTGGACCAATGGGTCCCATCTTCAAACTTAATCTGGGCTTTGTAAAACTAATAGGTTGTGCAAAGCTTGGTTTAAATCGAACATTCAATTCTAAAACCAATATTTCGATGAGGCACATTTTCACCGTATCAAAGTGTATATACCTTCATTAGCCATAAAGCTAAGGGTATAAAAATGAGATATACAAACAGATATAACCTGTGTCCAAAGATTCAGGATGCGAAGAATAGTATACCCAAGGATAAAATTGAGCATTTATTGATTCAATGACTCGTAGGTGTCTCACTGTTATCAAAAACAATGGTTATGCTGTCGATTAACTCCCATATATATTTTCTTCCGATTTTATGTAAATGGTCCACTAAAAAAACAAAGTTAGACCGATTGGCAGAAAATTGTGCAAATCGTACTGAAGTTAGCTCCCATCGTCTGCTTTTAATAAAAAGGTCCATTAAAGACTCAAAGATATGCCAATTGACTCAAAGATATGCCAATTAGTAGAGCCCAAAGTCTTTCATGTTTTGTTGAAATAGGTTCAGATTAAGATAATACAATTATACACATTTTCGTCCGATTGTAGGTAAATGGTAAACTGAACTCATCACCTTTGTCAATTTGACACGAAAACTTTACACAACGTAAACTATTTAGCCTAGAATGATGCTATTGCATTTTGTAGACATTGGTGCATACGCAGACATAGACGGAGGAGGTGATCGTAATATCAAATTCCTTCTAAACTTTACATATTGAAATATTGTTACTAAGCTTTGAACATGTCGGTCCACCCCTTCTGAAACCTCCACCAATAAGTGTCAATATTTTGAAATTTTTATAGGCAATATCGATTGAATTAAATATCTTATTTAGTTCAAACTTTGCAAATCACAAACCAAGATCACCGTCACACACCTTCTAGCACCTCATCCGCAAAAACACTTACTAATTTTTATACCCTACACAAATATGTTGTCAGGGTATTAAAGCTTTGTGCAGCTCCAAAAGTTTGTAACGCCGCGAAATATTAGTCCTAGACCCACCTTTAAGTATACCGATCGTCATATCTCGACTAGCTGAGTCGATCTAGACATGTGTGTGTCCGTCCGTCCGTCTGTCCATTATAATTTGTAAACACGATACAGGCCACAGTTATGGACCAATCTTCACGAAATTTTGCATGTAGAATGGGTTCTGGTCAATGAAAACCCCTATTGTTTTTGGAAAAGATCGGTTAATATTTAGGGGATGAAATGGACCAAAAACTTTATTTTTGTCGGTTTTTTTGGTCGCTCCAGAGGCCGCAATTATGGCCCAAACACCGCTAATTTTTGCATGGAGAAGGTGATTGGGCCAAAGAACAAGCATGCCTGTTTTGATAAAAATCGGTCAATATTTACCGGGTTAAATGGACCCTAACTTTTGTGTGAAAAATGACAAAATTTTATTCTATAGCGTATATATTTACCATTGAAGGACATAGACCCGAGAAATTTATAGTATATCCAAGAGGAGTGGTTGACCTTTAAATTGATACCAATTATATTGTCGTAGGTACTCGGATGCGGGAGTTACACTTAAATATGTACAGGTGCTTAAGTATTCATATATTATTTAGTAACATATTACCACACTCGAGGGCGGAAATATAGCGCTGATCGCTTTGAAATGTTCCATGAGGTTCCAGTTATGGTCAAGGACAGCGCCTAAAATGTTAGGTGATGATCAGAAAATATTTTATTATTTAAAATAAAATATTTTATTATTATTTTATTATATTTTTCGGATGAAGTGGACCGACAAGTTAATTATTTGTACTTTTCGAGTCGACAGCCGAACATCACAACACAACCCACGATGAAGGGAATCTGGACAAGTAATTAGAGGTGCTGTACTGATTATTAGTAATATTTGCTAACCTCTAGCTAGTCAAAAGTGTGCGAATATCGCGAAATATTGCCCAATCTCAGTATATAGAACCACAGAAAGTTAGATTTTCATGGAAGTTGTGTAGGGTATCGCATGGTCGGCCCCGTCCGACTATACTGCTCCGCTCACTGGTTTAGTGGTTGTTACTGAACAATATTTACATATGTTTCAACAAAACAATTAATAATAATTTTATTTATTCTTAATTTTCAGTTTCAACTGAAATATTTCATAATTGGTTTATTCGGAATTGTTTATATCGAATTAGCATAAAAAGAAATTACACAATTTGTTTAAAGCAAACAAGAAAACAGCATCTGCACAATTCGTCTTATTTATGAGCTGAAAAAGTGTGTTCCAAAAAAATATTTTTTAATTTTTGTTGTTTTTCTCCAAAAATACATCTGAGAAAACTCGTCCGCTTTCCTTAGTAAATTTCCAAAGAATTTTGATGCGACAGCAACCACCCAACAAGACAGGTATCACATGTCAATAATTTATGCTGATGAAAAATAAATACGAGCTGAGACAAATAACATTGTACGAATTTCCATTGACAACAACAAGCTGTCAACAGCTTTTTGTTATTTTATTGGCAAATTTATTAAAAACAACGGCAAGAACAACAACAGCAGCATAAACACAATTAAGTTTATCTAGCATTGATTTAAATCTTATGTTTTTTTTGGATTTTTCTGTCTTGGAAAAATACAATTAAATAGCAAAAGCAACACCTGGCTGTTTTGTTGCATAAGTAAACAACAACAATTGTGATGGACAGATAGCTTTCTCTTTCACATTTGTGAATTTATCCTTGTCAAGGATAATAAATAGTTATTCTCTCTCATCGTTTCTACAATAACCACAAAGTTGAAAGTTTGTGGTAATATCTGAACTGTTAAAATTGTTTAATCCAATTTATATTAAATGGATCTATTTTAATTTTTATCCAATTAATTTTTAAAGAATGTATTCACATGTGTTTAGGTTTATATGAAACAGCAAAAAAAAAACAAATTAATTGTTTTTGTGGTTTGTGATTTGGAAATGAAAATATTTTGTTTGGACGGAAATAAGGAAATACAAATGGTATTTAAAATCAATTAGCATATGTTTTATAGAGTTCAGTTTATTAGTAATAGAGTTATAGGCATTATGGCGTATGGTCGTATAATTGCGGCAACAACGTATACGCCACATGTTTCTTACTATAAATTTTTTTTCGTTGTTCATTTCGCGATCTACGTGGAAATATAACAACAATTTGGTAACAAAAACAATTTTTTAAATTTAATATATTTTAATATAATTTTTAATATAACCGAGTTCCGGTATTTTGCAGATTTTGGGGAAGCCTTTATATAACGGTACCCCAACATTTCTGTAAATCGAGGATTTTGGTCACGTTTTTCAATTAAATTATCTGTATTTTAGTATGTTGGGTTCCAATTGGATATCAAATCTACATACCAAAACCAGTAAGGAAAGTAGTAAAGTCGGACGGGGCCGACTATATGATACCCTTCACCACTATGGGTATATTTAAAAGATGCATCCTAACAGAAGGGCCATCATCATGAAATTGGGTGAACTAAAATATGTGACTTTTAGCTAAATGTGAATCCATAAACATGCCGTTCATTGTTACAATGGGACAAAATTATGTACATCGGTTTAAAGCAAATATCAATCGTTCACCCGTTGAATACTTGGAACACGAAGTCGGTTCGAAATATATATGGGTTACATCTGTACTTCCACACGACACTATACCATTCTATTCTGAAAAAAAACATGAAGAGTTTGGTGCAACATTTACTTAAAATCGGACGAAAATATATATAGGAGATATATCTAAATCTAGACCGATTTTCAGAAAATTTAAAGCACATCATTCTAGACCTAATTCATTACGCTATGCTAAATTTCTTGGAAATCGACTTTGGTGAACCATTTACATTAAATCGGTCGAACATATATATGGGAGATATGTCTAAATATGAACCGATTTTCAGGAAATTTTACACACATCATTCTAGACTCTATTCAGTACGCTATGCCAAATTTCGCGCATATCGAAGGATATATAGGGACTTTGGTACACTATTTACATAAAATACGTCAAACATATATATGGGACCTATATCTAAATCTGAACCGTCTTCAAGAAATTTTACACACATCATTCTACACCTAATTCATTACGCTATGCTAAATTTCGTGCAAATCGAAGGATATATAGGGGCTTTGGTACACCATTTATATTAAATCGGTCGAACATATATATGGGACCTTTATCTAAATTTGAACCGATTTTCAAGAAATTCATTACGCTAATTCATTACGCTATGCCGAATTTCGTGCAAATCGAATGATTTTCAGGGACTTTGGTGTACCATTTACCTAAAATCGGGCGAAACTATATATGGAAGCTATATCTAAATCTGGACCGATTTTTAGGAAACTTAAGACACATCATTCTAGACCTAATTCAGTACGCTGTGCAAAATTTCGTGCAAATTGAAAGATATATACGGGCATTGGTAAACCATTTACATTAAATCGGACGAAAATATATATGGGAGCTATATCTAAATCTGAACCGATTTTCACGAAACTTAAAACACATACTTCTAGACCTAATTAAGTACGCTATGCCGCATTTCGTGCAAATCGAATGATTTTCAGGGACTTTGGTGCACCATTTACCTAAAATCGGGCGAAACTATATATGGAAGCTATATCTAAATCTGAACCGATTTTCACGAAACTTAACACACATCATTCTAGACCTAATTCAGTACGCTGTGCAAAATTTCGTGCAAATCGAAATATATTTAGGGACTTTGTTGCCCCATTTACATTAAATCGGACGACAATATATATGAGAGCTATATCTAAATTTGAATCGATTTTTCCCAATTTCAATAGGGTTCGTCCTTGGGCCTAATAAGTGACCTATGCCAAATTTCATCCAATTCGGACCATAAATGCGACCTGTACTTTGTTTACAATTTAAAATGGACAGACGGACGGATGGACGGACGGACATGCATGAATTGACTCAGAAAGTGATACTATGCATATTCTCAAAAGGAACCATGGGTATATCTCGAATCCTTTAGCCTGTTACAAACATATGCAGAAAGACATAATACCCTGTACCACAGTGTGGTGAAGAGTATAAAAATATTGGTTCACTTTACGGGTATCCGCCACATGACATTATTCGTATGCTGGATTGTAACTCAATAGCAAATCTTCAATATTGGTCTACTATTCAGGTAGCCCACATCTAACCACCCCTATAGTTTGTGATTTTGGGTTTTTGGTGAGTTTGAGCAAAATACGCATAATATTTTCCCTACAACTGTAAACCATCATTTACTGATACTACAATATATTAAGTAATGTTTTGTTTTTGCAAAATAGTCAGGCTGAATCTCAGTATGTTGTTTTTAAAATACCAACAATTTGTTAGTGGGGAAGTGTTAAGTAAAATTGTTATTGATAAATATTACATAATGTCAGTATGTATGGTATTTCAGTTTATCAATTTGTCGAACTTATTTCTCCAAACATACGTATAGATGGCGCAATTACTACTCCTATTTTGGTCACATACGATTCATAAGTCTTTGAAATCTTCAAAATTGGTGCAGACGTTCTTGTTATAGAGATATAGGGATATATATCAATTCAGGCATACATTTGTCATTCAGCATATTCCTGTCAACCTGGCATAACTAGGGTCGTTTATGAGAGCTATACAAAAACCTGGACCGATTTAAAGAATGCATGCCATACGTTCTTCGGTTTGCTGCAAGACAGCGCACTATTCGAAAGTTTATTCCAATATTGCACATATTTTCGCCATTACGAAAAAAAATCTCTGTACAAAATTGTGTTTCAATCGGACAAATCTTGGGAGTGTTATGCACCATTAACATAATATCGGGCGAAAATATACATGGGAGCCATACAATTTATTCTATATTCAATTAAATACAATGTGAAAATTTTCGACTCAATCGCATAAATTTTTGGAGTTTGGCGCACACTTAACATAAAATCGTTTGTGCACGCTATACATAAATATATATGGGAACTATATCTAAATTAGAACCTCACATACGGCAATATGTACTTAATTCAGTGCGCTGGGCAAAAATTTGTCTCAATCGGTCAAACAAGGCGACTTAGGTGAACTATTGTTGAATCGGTCAAACCTATGGGAGCTACATCTAGATCTGAACCGAGTTTTTAGAAATTCAATAGGGTTCGTACTTGGGCCAAGTAAGTGGGTTATTCAAAATTTCATCTCATTCGGATCATAAATGCGGCCTGTACTTTGTTTACAATTTAACATGGAGAGACAGGCGGACGAGCACGAAAAAACCGACTCCCAAAGTAAGTCTATGCATATACTCAAAAGGAGCCACGGGTCTATCTCGTTTCCTTTCGCATGTTACAAACATATCCACAAAGACGTAATACCCTGTACCTCGCAGCCTGCTGTATGCGAATATTTTTTATACTTATACTCAAGGTTTATATATGTAAAGGTATCATTTATGTATTGGAAAAAAAAATCAGTACAATTTACTTTGGAGTATATTTCCAAACCTCAGATCCGCTGCCAAAGTTCGTCTAAATTGTTAGGGGCCTATTGGTACTGCCTTATTTGTATCTTTACGATTGACCACTATTTACCGTTCGGATTGAGGTCGGGTCTCTATGCTGGCCACTGCGTTAATTGAAAAATTTTACACAACAAGAAATTCTCTCACGATTTTGAACGCGTGTCCTGCTTAAAATTACTTCCTCTAATTTACAGAATCCGGCAGATATGAGTCTGCAAAATAGTACAGTTTGACGTGAAGTGTTGTTGAAATCAGATCAGAATTAGATATAGCTTCAATATATTTTTTGTCCGATTTTATGTAAATGGTGCACCAAACTCCCAATGTTTGTTCGGTTGAGACAAAATTTAGCATAGTATACTGAATCTGAATTTTACACATAGAACCGAACTGTGAACATATTAACTGGTGTTAAGTTTTGTTTAGTTTGCTAAATTTATGCGTTCGTCGAGGGTAAAAAAACATTACCGAATTCCGATACAGATCCATGTTTGGAAATAGCTCCCATATAACTGTACGGTATCTCTTTCGGTATTTTGAGGGGTTTAACCCCATCTTCCCACCAATGCAACTGTAATTTGCAAGGCTTTAGAAGCTGGCAAACATATATGCAAACAAGTGAGCGGAGCAGTATAGTCGGACGGGGCCGATACCCTACACAACTTCCATGAAAATCTAACTTTCTGTTGTTCCATAATCTTAGCATGGATAATATTTCGCGATATTTGAACTCTCTTGACCGACTACAGGTCAACAATTATTACAAATATTTAGTACAGCCCTTTTAATTACTTGTACAGATTCCCTTCACCTTGGGTTGTGCTGTAATGTTTGGCTTATAATTGTGGCCTATAGATCGACTCGAAAAAATACAAAAAAAATATAAGTTTTCGGTCCACTTCATCCCAATATTATTATATGATCATCACCATCCTCATCATCCTCATCATCCTCAGGAAAATTTCAAAGCGATCAGCGTTATATTTCCGCCCTCTAGTATGGTAATGGGTTACTAAATAATATGTGAATACGCAAACACTTGTAAATATTTAAGTGTATCTCCCAAATCCAAGTTCATACGACAATATGAATGGTATCAATTTGGATGTCAGAAACTCCTCTTGGATATGCTATCAATTTCTCGGGTCTATATCCTTCAGGGGTAAATATATACGCTATATTTTGTTTTTGCAAAATAGTCAGGCTGTTGCTGTATACTAGCAACACCAACAAAGTCGTTGTGTGCATTTGTCGCGATGTGACAACACACAACAGTGGGAAAGTTATGGAATTTTTTGTAAATGCCTTGTTAACCTCGAAGTGAGGCACCAGCGAAATTCTCATGTAGTTTATGTCGTTGGTCAGCTAAGTACTTCGTTTTGTTACAAGAGACATTTGGGTATGAAATGTTCTTTGTATAGAAGCAATAGCTTCTGGGGAGAATATTCCAACAAAAAACTAAGGGAACTGATGAGGATCAGTGGCGTGATCCGAAACTATAGTCTTCCCTGCCTTACCCCTCGGCAAACAATGCCATACATTCCCCACTAATAAATAGTTGTTTTTTATACCCTTCACCACACTGTGGTACAGGGTATTATGTCTTTGTGCATATGTTTGTAACAGGCACAAATAATCGAGATCGACCCATGGTTCCTTTTGAGAATATGCATAGAATCACTTTCTGAGTCGATTTAAGCATGTCCGTCCGTCCGTCCGTCTGTCCGTCTGTCCGTCTGTAGATGTTAAATTGTAAACAAAGTACAGGTCGCATTTATGATCCGAATTGGATGAAATTTGGCACAGCTCATTTGTTTGGCCCAAGGACGAACCCTATTGAAATTGGGAAAAATCGGTTCAGATTTAGATATAGCTCCCATATATATTTTCGTCCGATTTAATGTAAACGGCCCCTATATATCTTTCGATTTGCACGAAAATTGGCACAGCGTAATGAATTAAGTCTAGAATGATGTGTGCAAAATTTCATAAAAATCGGTTCAGATTTAGATATAGCTCCCATATATATCTTCGTCCGATTTAAGGTAAATTGTGTACCAAAGCCCCTATATATCTTTCGATTTGCACGAAATTTGGCACAGCGTAATGAATAAGGTCTAGAATGATGTATGCCAAGTTTCATGAAAATCGGTTCAGATTTAGATATAGCTCCCATATATATCTTCGTCCGATTTAAGGTAAATTGTGTACCAAAGCCCCTATATATCTTTCGATTTGCACGAAATTTGGCACAGCGTAATGAATTAGGTCTAGAATGATGTGTGCAAAATTTCATAAAAATCGGTTCAGATTTAGATATAGCTCCTATATATATCTTCGTCCGATTTAAGGTAAATTGTGTACCAAAGTCCCTATATATCTTTCGATTTGCACGAAATTTGGCACAGCGTAATGAATAAGGTCCAGAATGATGTATGCCAAGTTTCGTGAAAATCGGTTCAGATTTAGATATAGCTCCCATATATATCTTCGTCCGATTTAAGGTAAATTGTGTACCAAAGCCCCTATATATCTTTCGATTCGCACGAAATTTGGCACAGCGTAATGAATAAGGTCTAGAATGATGTATGCCAAGTTTCGTGAAAATCGGTTCAGATATAGATATAGCTCCCATATATATCTTCGTCCGATTTAAGGTAAATTGTGTACCAAAGTCCCTATATATCTTTCGATTTGCACGAAATTTGGCACAGCGTAATGAATAAGGTCTAGAATGATGTGTGCCATGTTTCGTGAAAATCGGTTCAGATTTAGATATAGCTCCCATATATAGCTCCGCCCGATTTTAGGTAAATAGTCCACTAAAGTCCCTGGAAATCTTTTGGTATAGCGTACTGAATTAAGTCTAGAATGATGTGTGCAAAGTTTCATGACAATCGGTTCAGATTTAGATATAGCTCCCATATATATTTTCTTCCGATTTAAGGTAATTGGTGTAGCAAAGACCCTATATATCTTTCGATTTGCACGATTTTTGGCATAGCGTACTGAATTAAGTCTAGAATGATGTGGCAAAGTTTCGTGAAAATCGGTTCAGATTTAGATATAGCTCCCATATATATATTGGTCCGATTTAATGTAAATGGGCCACCAAAGTCCCCATATATCTTTCGATTTGCATGAAATTTGGCACAGCGTAATGAATTGGGTCTAGAATGATGTGTGCTAAGTTTTCTGAAAATCGGTTTCGATTTAGATATAGCTTCTATATCTGACCAAATGAAAAATTTAGCATCGGTTGCAGAATGACATGTTTATGGATCCAATTTCACTTTACTGGTCCCTTCAAAATGCGACGTCTGTTAGGATTCATCTGTTGAATATACCCAAAGTGGTGAAGGGTATCATATAGTCGGCCCCGTCCGACTTTACTACTTTCCTTACTGGTTTTTTTATAAAAACAACAAACTGGAATTCAGCCTGACTATTTTGCAAAAACAAAATACACATGGTATCCCAAATAAACCGCCAACACTACTATATACGCTATAGAATACAACTTTTGTAATTTTTCACACAAAAGTCAGGGTCCATTTGACCCGCTAAATATTGACCGATCTTCATCAAAACAGGCATGCTTATTCTTTGGCCCGACCCCCTTCTCCATGTAAAAATTCGCGATGTTTGGGTCATAATTGAGGCCTCTGGAGCGACCAGAAAATCAGAAAAAAATTTAGTGTTCGGTCCATTTCATCCCCTAAATATTAAATTCACCAAATAGGGGTCTTCATTGGCCAGAACCCGTCCTGCATGCAAAATTTCGTGAAGATTGGTCCATAACTGTAGCCTGTATCGTGTTTAAAATTATAATGGAAAGGCGGACGGACGGACGGACACACATGTCTCGATCGATATACTTAAAGGTGGGTCTAGGACCAATATTTCGCGGCGTTACAAACTCTTGGGGCTGTACAAAGCTATAATACCCTGACAACATAGTTGTGTAGGGTATACAAATTATCAATATTTTTTACATAGCCCCATAATGAATGTGTGCCTCTCCATTTTCAGTATTTAAATCTTCATTTGAAGGGGCTGTAATTTGGCATTCCGGTTTCATTTGGGTTTGAAAAATATTTGAAGAAGTTTTTCTGACAAAGACCTTTGAAGGACTCTTATTTGTCTCCCAAGATTCGTAAAAGTGGGTCCATGAAAATTGTCAATATAAGTCCTTGTTTTTAGTAGTCTTAAATTTGGTATTTCAGTTAGGTGAAGAAGGTATTTACACGATGTATGTCCATGGATCGACATACCGCCAATATAAGGAAGGGCCTCCATTCGAACTGACGGTAGTTTGTCAATTCCAGATTTTTGGTGAACAAAAAAACTTGTTCCCAGAAAATTTCAATAAAGTTCCTTGTTTTTAATAGCTCTCATACAATGGTTTGGTACTTTGCTTTTAAAAAAGGTACTAGCAGTTCTTTTACTAAGACATAGCCTCCACATAAAAAATATAGTTATTATACATCTCCTGGTGGAAGGTATACAAAATTCGGCACGGAGCTTTAGGACTTTTTAACTTGTTAGATATTTGGTTTATTGTGATGCCAATTCAACAGAAGTAGTGTCATTCAGGGCTCATTTACATGAAATCGGACAAAATTATATATGGAAGCTCTACAAAATAAAAAACTCTTCACCACAGTGCGATGTGGGGTATAAAAACGTGTTCCCTGCCTTAATGAACATGGATTACACTTAACCCAAGAAAATAGTATCTTATATATATTTCATAATTTTGTATATTCGGTAGCAGCGTTACTCTCTGTGTGACTTTGAAATTATACAGCACATATGGATAAACTAAAATTTTATTTTCCTTTAATATTCCTTTCAAGTCTTCATAAATGTACCCTGGAGCATATTTTTCTAACATCCCATCTTTCCCCCACAAACAGCCCTGCAGTAATTATAAATAAACTGTCAGCAATTCAGTCAGAGAGTGTGGGTGACTCTGTAGTTATAGTTGGGATACAACTAAAGGAAAAAGAAAATCCGGCATTATAACCACGACCAAGCAGCATCATTTTGTGGCTACACTTATTGAGACGACATGTTGGTTAAATCATGTTAAATCCGGACATTAGAAGCAAAAACACTGCATTGAAGAATCTATAAAAAAACACACGCACGCATGCACACAATCCCGAACATAACGACAAAAGGAAGAAGTAGCTGGAAATATATACACAAGACTACGACATCCAGCTGGAAAAGATACAAACACACACAGACACACTAATTTTTACAACATCGACAAAGTGGGAACAATGAGTTGTTCTTTGGAGAAAAACATGTGAAGCCCAAAGGCGGCTAGTCTAAGGCCAGCAACAAATAAACTATAAGTGTACTATGGAGAAGTAACAAATAAACATTGAAGCTGCAGTAGCACTAAAACTAAATATGTGTGTGTGTGAAACACACATACTGAGAACATATAGCTGAGGCGAATTGCAAAAAAATATATATATACGAAAAAAATGAACAACAATATCAACAGAAAAGCATAAGAATATGATAACCTTAAATACCACAACATAGCCGCAGCCAAGAGCAAGTGGACAAACTGTCCAGCACAATGAAAAAACAGAAACACACACATATTTATGTGTATATGATTGAAGAATCACAGTGTTTTGAGACATGGTACATCACTGGTAGCCTATTATGTATAATATCAATTAATAATTTTGATAAAATAGTTAATATCAAAGGACAACTATTATCACCTCAAAAGGGCTATGTTCGGACGGGTCTACATTTCACTGTCAATTACTGTTTTCTATACGCAGACTAATTAATCTTTTTTAAAGGTATGTGATCTCTCAGCAGACCAGTGGTATATATATATACTCTTCCAATCGGTCTCTTCATAAACCAATCGTTCTTTATAAAGGTCATTGGTCTCTATTCAAAATCTGTACTGATGTCAACAAAACTTGACACGCGTTAGGCTATACATATATACATATATACAAATATCAGTAAGTTTAGAGAAATTTTGTGACTATCGAAAGAGTCACATTTATCACTGATCTCTAACATTCTGCGGATCTATAGTCTGAGCTTGGGCAATATTTCGCAATATTTAAATTCTCTTTACCGATTAGAGGTCAGCAGCTCCTCTTTCTTAACCTGTCATCATTTACAAATCATGTTTTCCCGGAGTGAACATTTACGCCAGAAAATTCAAATTTGATTATTTATTCACACAAGTCTTGGTACATTTGACCCGCAAAATATTTTTTCGATTACTCCCCATGGAATCATGAAACTTCCACACCTTCGCCATTAGAAAACCAATAAAAAAGTAGTAAAGTCGGACGGAGCCGGCTATAAGATACCCTTCACCACTTTGGGTACATTCAACAGATGACTCCTAACAGACGTCGCATTTTTAAAGGACCAGTGAAATGAACTTTGATCATTCTGCAACCGATAACAAAATGTTCATTTGGTCAAATATAGAAGCTATATCTAAATCTGAACCGATTTTCAAGAAACTTAACACACATCATTGTAGGACTCCTTTCGTGCAAATCGACAGGACTTTGGTGCACCATTTACATTAAATCGGACGAATATATATATATATATATATATATATATATATATGGGAGCTATATCTAAATCTAATTCATAAGGCTGTGCACAAATTTCGTGCAAATCGAAATATATATAGGGTCTTTGGTGCACCATTTATATTTAATGGGACGAAAGTATATATGGGAGCTATATCTAAATCTGAACCGATTTTCAGGAAACTTAACACACATCATTCTAGGCCGAATTCCTTACGCTGTGCCTAGTTTCGTGCAAATCGAAAGGTATATAGGGTTTATGGTGCACCATTTACATTAAATCGGACAAAAATATATATGGGAGCTATATCTAAATCTAAACCGATTTTCAGAAAACTTAACACACATCATTCTAGACCTAATTTATTGCACTGTGCCAAATTTCGTGCAAATCGAAAGATATGTAGGGGCTTTGGTGGACCATTTTCATCAAATCGGACGAAAATATATATGGGAGCTATACCTAAATCTGAACCGATTTTCAGGAAACTTAACACACATCATTCTTTAACTAATTCATTACGCTGTGCTAAATTTCGTGCAAATCGAATGATAAATAGCGACTTTGGTGCACCATTTACCTTAAATCGGACGAAACTATATATGGGAGATATATCTAAATCTCAACCATATATCTAAATCTCGAAACTTGGCACACATCATTCTGGACCTAATTCAGTACTCCGTGCCAAATTTCGTGCAAATCAAAAGATATAGAGGGGCTTTGATGCCACATTTACATTAAATCGGACGAAAATATATATGGGAGCTATATCTAAATCTGAACCGATTTTCCTCATTTCAATAGGGTTCGTCCTTGGGCCCAATAGGGGACTTGTGTCAAATTTCATCCAAATCTGATCATAAATGCGACTGTACTGTGTTTACAATTTAACGTCTACAGACGGTTGGAGAGATGGACGGACATGCATAAATCGACTCAGAAAGTGATTCTATGCATATTCTCAAAAGGAACCATGTGTCTATCTCGTTTCCTTTTGCCTGTCACAAACATATGCACAAAGACATAATACCCTGTACCACAGTGTGGTGAAGGTTATAAATATAAACATTTCCACAAGGCGTCGCAATCACCATGTAAGATTATTTTGACTTAGTTCTTGTATTATTGTTCGTATTTCATGGCAGAACTCGATTTCATAATCCTTGGGGATTCCATTCAAACACAATTCTGACCAATCCAACTCCATATTATACGTTTGATTAGGTTCTTGATTCACGGAATTCCACATATCTACATTACTTATGACTTTGGGACAGAATATTCTGCATTTAGTCCTTAGGCATTTGGTAAGTAAATTTTTAAGCTTGGCTCTCCTAGATATATGGGAGCTATCATATCATTTGGACATCTGGCAGTCGTCCAAATGATGATCCCGCTTGGTTTAGCCTTTTGATTACGTCAATTTCTTCACCTCCACTTGTTGTTATGGTGCTTTCTAGATAGCAGAAGCTATCGACATATTCAATTGTTTCACCTTAGTCTTGGATATAATACTCTAATCTAAGTCTTAATTCTCTCGAGTTGTCCCTTTTATATCCAAATGATGATCCCGCTTGGTTTAGCCTTTTGATTACGTCAATTTCTTCACCTCCACTTGTTGTTATGGTGCTTTCTAGATAGCAGAAGCTATCGACATATTCAATTGTTTCACCTTAGTCTTGGATATAATACTCTAATCTAAGTCTTAATTCTCTCGAGTTGTCCCTTTTATATCCAAATGATGATCCCGCTTGGTTTAGCCTTTTGATTACGTCAATTTCTTCACCTCCACTTGTTGTTATGGTGCTTTCTAGATAGCAGAAGCTATCGACATATTCAATTGTTTCACCTTAGTCTTGGATATAATACTCTAATCTAAGTCTTAATTCTCTCGAGTTGTCCCTTTTACATCTATGCTTCCCATATGGCTATTCGTCTTATTATATTGAAGACTTTCTTAATGTCGATGAAAAGTACATATCGTAGGTGCGCCATTCTATAGATTGTTCCATTATGAGTCGTATGTTTGTATGCATATGTTTGTATCAGGCAAAAAGAATCGAGATAGACCCATGGTTCCTTTTGAGAATATGCATAGAATCACTTTCTGAGTCGATTTATGCATGTCCGTCCGTTTGTATGCCCATGTTAAATAGTAAACAAAATACAGGTCGCAGTTTTGATTCGAATTGGATGAAATTTGACAAAGCTCATTTATTTGAAACTGGGAAAAATCGGTTCAGATTTAGATATAGCTCCCATATATCTTTTCCACCGATTTAAGGTAAATGGTGCACCAAAGTCCCTTTATATCCTTTGATTTGCACGAAATTTGGCATAGCGTGCTGAATTAAGTCTGGAATGAGGTATGTTCAAGTATATTTTCGTCCGATTTTAGGAAAATAGTGCACCAAGGTGCTTCGATGTGCACGAAATTTGGTATAGTGTACTGAATTAAGCCTAGGATGGTGGGTATTAAGTCTCGTGAAAATCGGTTCAGATTTAGATATAGCACCCATGTATATTTTCTTCAGATAGTCCCTGTATATCCTTCGATTTGCACGAAATTTAGCATAGCGTACTGAATTAAGACTAGAACGTTGCGTGTTAAATTTCGTGAAAATCGGTTCAGATTTCGATATATATTTTCGTCCGATTTTATGTAAATGGTGCACCAACATCCCTATATAACTTTCGATTTGCACGAAATTTGGCGTAGCGTACTGAATTAAGTCTAGAACGATAAGTATTAAGATTCGTGATAATCGGTTATGATTTAGATATAGCTCCCATATATATTTACGTCCGATTTTATGTAAATGGTGCACCAAAGTCCCTACATATTCTGGGATTTGCACGAAATTTGTCATAGCGTACTGAATTGTGTTTAGAATGATGTGTGGTAAGTTTAGGTCGGTTTTAGATGTCTATATAGCTCCCACATATTCGTATACATTCGTCCGATTTTACATAAATTGCGCTCCAAACTCCTAATGTTTGTCCGATTAACACGAAATTTTGAACAATGTATCAAATTGAGACTTGAATGACGTTATTGCTTTTTTTTTGAAATTGGTTCAGATGTAGCCATAGCTTCTATATGTATTTCAAACGGGTGTCTGATTGAAATTAAATTTTTAACAGTGCGGCGTACCAAATAGCGTGTATCAATTTTGTTATAACACGTTTTCCATAAATTTATCCAATGGTACGCGTGGTGAAGGATATCATATAGTCGGCCCAGTCCGACTTTCCTTACCGGTTAATTCTGGATTAAAATAAACCTACAAATAATGACGCTATTTGTATATGTTATTAACACTGTAGACAATGGCGTGGAGGCATTTGTTCAGTGATGGTTAAGCAATACTGGGGTACAAGTCTGAAGAAGACTCCAAGTATCAACCCTATTAAAAATTATTAAAATTCCTCCATTTTCTTTAGCCAGCTTGTTTGCTAAAATAAAATAAATATCTTTAGCCAGCTTGTTTGCTAAAATAAAATAAATATCAGTAGTGTTGGCGGATTATTTGGGATACCATTTGTATTTTGTTTTTGCAAAATAGTCAGGCTTAATCCCAGTTTGTTGTTTTTATAAAAAAAAACAACTATTTATTATACAACTAATAAATAGTTTTTTTTTTATAAAAACAACAACTTCTGGGGAGAATATCCCAACAAAAAACTAAGGGAACTGATGAGGATCAGTGGCGAGATCCGAAACTATAGTCTTCCCTGCCTTACCCCTCGGCGGACAATGCCTTACATTCCCCACTAATAAATAGTTTTTTTTTATAAAAACAACAAACTGGGATTAAGCCTGACTATTTTGCAAAAACAAAATAAAATAAATATTTCATTAACTTCAGAGACAATTTCGTAAATGGTATTCTATACCTTTTAGAATGATGAGATCTATTGATGCATGTCACATAAATGCATTTATCTTTGATATATCTGCATTCCATATCTAGCCTAAAAAATTATACTTTAAAACACTGTTCCCAGTAATATTTTGGATGGACCATCCGACAACTAACACAGACATTCATATTTAGCAACATATAACGAATCGATGAATAAACAGACAACAAATCGGAAGAGTGCACAAACTGTGCTAAAGCGAGAGGGAACTACAGAGAACTAGAATCCTAGAGGTTTATGGTGATGTTTGATGTTGTTATTATTATTTTGTTGTTACTTTGCTTATTTGTTTTGGTATCTTGGCCGGCGTTATATTGTGTGAATGAGTGTATGTCCTGCATGTTAACATGCCACATGCCGCATGACACATGTCATAATAATACAAAATGAGTTTATATACACACATCAACATGGCGAAGAGAGAAGACTCCCAAAGAAGCAGCAGAAACTCTTACAATTTTTACAGACAAAATAGAGGATTCTTTGAAATGGGACATTAAATCCAATGAGGATATACTGGACGGATATGTGTTTGTGTCTATTTGATGGCTACTGAATTGGTTTCAATATTAGTTTTTTGTGCTGGGACATGGTTTGTCTTTCTTGCGTTCGTAGCCAGAAAGGATGATGGGGGGAAATCCTTAAGGAACAAATTAAATCAACCAGCAATGAAGTGCTGCTAACTCAATGGGGGGTTAATACCGCTATTTCCTCCCCTTCAACTCCCTTGTTTTTGTCTTAACTAGTTTTAATATGTGTTGTGGTAAGCTCTTTGTCATAGCCCCTTAAGGAGTTTTTATGTTTTCAATTTGTTTGCAATTCCGTTTTTATCCCAGTTTAGTTTTTTGTTGCCTTCCTATTTGATGTGGTTTCCTCGTCGATTTCTATTAAATATCCATAACTGTTTAGTGTTAAATGATAGACAGAGAGTGAGCGACAAAGAAAGGACTTAAATATGTGAAGAATGACATTATAGAAAATAAAGGATTTGTTCACTCAGTTGTTGTAATCCTTTGATTTGTTTTAAGTCCTTTTGTGATCTTTCATAAAATGATGAAGACATAGCGAATATAAAGGAGTGAGTTTCTAAAGACGAATAAATATAGGATTACCATTAGAGGAAGGATATTTTCAACTATATTTTTATGAGCAGTTATTTTAAACAATATTTTTACAGCCAGTCAATAGCGCAGATTTTTTAAAGAATATACATTTTCCAAAAATGCAGCGTATAGGGCAACCCTGCAGATAGTAGCCACAAGTAACGTGATGGAGAATTATCGGGAGAAAAGGAGAGAGGAGAAACGTGTTTTCAGAAAAAGAAGAAAGAACAAGGAAAACGTGAGCGTGAGCAAATCGAGATGTACAGGAGTCAGAATGAAGTCCGGAAATTTTACCAACGAGTAAAACACCAACCCGCAGGCTTTGGTGCAGGCACATTCTCCTGTAGAGATGAAGAAGGAAACCTGCTGACAGATACAGACAGCGTGTTGAGGATCTGGATTGAAAAATTTGAAAAGCTTCTGGTATCAAATAGTGGCGTTGAAGAAGATACCCCAGAACCTATAAGAGATGATGGTATAGAGTGTATACCACCTAGCCAAGATGAGGTCATAAAAGCAATTAATCGGCTCAAGAACAACAAAGCAGCAGCAGCCGATGGGTTACCTGCCGAACTATTCAAGACTGGTGGCCAGATGCTGGTCAGGAGCATGCACCAGCTGATTAGTACAATTTGGCCAAATGAGTGCATGCCCAATGATTGGAACCTCAGTACCTATGTCCCGTGCACAAAAAAGGACACAAGACGATATGTGCCCACTATAGAGGAATAAGTCTCCTTCCCATCGCATATAAAGTGCTATCCAGTGTGCTGTGTGAACGATTGAAGCCAATGACAATGACATCATTGGACCATACCAATGCGGCTTCAGACCTGGCAAATCCACCATTGACCAGATTTTCACTCTGCGCCAAATCCTAGAAAAGACCCACGAAAAACACATCGACACATACCACCTATTTATCGACTATAAAGCCACATTCGACAGCCCTATCCGTTCAGAGGTATTTAAAGCCATGTCCACGTTCGGCATTCCTGCAAAATTAATACGGCTATGCAGGATAACTTTAAGTGGCACAAGATCAGCAGTTAAAGTAGGAAAGGACCTATCGGAGCCCTGCAATACCGAACGAGGATTCAGACTAGGTGACAGTTTGTCGTGTGATCTTTTTAACACCCTATTGGAAAAGGTCATACGAGACGCAAAGGTGAACAGAAATGGCACTTTGTACAACAAACAACACATGTTTCTTGCCTACGCCGATGACATCGATATAATGGGTCGAACATTGCGAGCGGTTACAGCCACCTTTGAACAAATTGAAAAGGAGTCTGCCAAATTGGGTCTGGCAGTAAACGGCGAGAAGGCCAAGCTGATGGTATCAATGCACAAGACGTCCAGTAGACTCGGGCCAACTGTGGAACTTGAAAACTACAGCTTCGAGGTAGTTGAAGACTCTATATACCTTGGTACCACCATAAATAAAACGAATGACATCAGTTTTCAAGGTGACAGTTTAATACGAGATGCAAATGTAAACATAAATGGCACTCTGTACACCAAACAGAATATCGGTACCTCCAAGGGCAAAACTAGTAACATCAGCTTTGAAATCCGCAGTAGAATAGTGTTGGACAATATATGCTACTATGGTCTGAGAAATCAATTCAAAAACAAGGCCACCTCCCGCCAGACCAAACTCACACTTTACAAGACGCTGATACTACCCGTGCTATTATATGGATCAGAAGCATGGGTACTTGCGCAAGCAAATGAGGCAGCTCTTGGGGTGTTTGAAAGAAAAATTCTCCGAAAGATCTACGGGTCGATCTGCGTTGACGGTGAATATCGGCGTCGATTGAACCACGAGCTTTACAATTTATACGCGGACATCGACATAGTCAGTTGTATTGAGCTGCAGCGACTACGGTGGCTAGGCCATGTTATGCGGATGAATGAGAATGTCCCAGCTCAAAAGGCATATAAAAACGAGCCTACTGATCGTTCCCGTAGAAGGGGAAGGCCACGAATTAGATGGAAAGACCAAGTAGAAAACAACATCTTTTAAAGTGGTCTTCCAAATTGGTGGATATGCGCACAAGACCGACACGCTTGGAAATCATTTTTAAGGTCGGCTTATGGAACAACCGTTCTGTAACAAGCCAGCTAAGTAAGTAAGTACATTTTCCAAGCATCCCTACTTAAGGAACGAAGGTTGTAGGTTTCACTTCCTCCGGATCTTTAATATAGGGACGTTCATTTTCCAGGCGTTTGAAAATCGCCAAAATTTCAAATCGGAATGGGATAGTCCCTATAAATAAATTAATTTAATTACCAAATTGGGGCGTATACGTGTTGTCAATACTTATACGCCCCTTAACCATGCACCACAAAAGTGGACAACTATATTCAAATTATATATCAATATAAAAAATGTCAAAGGACATTTATGAAAATTCCAATGTATGTTCATAACCCAACAAGGCTACAAGTTTTTTAATTAGCATAAAACTGGCAAACATTTATGACAACTTTTACTGAATATTAAACACGACAAAAAAAACATAAAATATTTTTCATTTAATTTCCTCAGTATTTGTTGATGGAGAATTTTTTTAATAACCGTTATGGCTAAGATTTTGTAGATTCACTAGGTTAGTTGTATATTATTATTTGCCTGCTAATATTAGGGAGGAGGGATATTTAGTGGTTTGCTGCACTGAAAATAAACCAATTGACATTTTTTTCATGATTGATGATTTTGATGCGATTGATTTAAATTTTTAGAATGGTTGTTTTTTATACCCTTCACCACACTGTGGTACAGGGTATTATGTCTTTGTGCATATGTTTGTAACAGGCAAAAATAATCGAGATAGACACATGGTTCCTTTTGAGAATATGCATAGAATCACTTTCTAAGTCGATTTATGCATGTCCGTCCGTCCGTCCGTCCGTCTGTCCGTCTGTCCGTCTGTCTGTCCATGTTAAATTGTAAACAAAGTACAGGCCGCATTTATTATCCGAATTGGATGAAAATTGGTATAGGTCACTTATTCGGCCCAAGGACGAACCCTATTGAAATTGGGAAAAATCGGTTCAGATTTAGATATAGCTCCCATATATATATTTAACCGATTTAATGTAAACGATCCCTATATATCTTTCGATTTGCACGAAATTTGGTACAGCCTAATCATTTAGGTCTAGAATGATGTCTGCCAATTTTCGTGAAAATCGGTTCAGATTTAGATATAGCTCCCATATATAGTTTCGTCCGATTTCATGTAAATGGTGCACCAAAGTCCCTATATATCCTTCGATTTGAACCAAATTTGGCATAACGTACTGAATTGAGCCTAGAATTATGTCTGCCAAGTTTCGTGAAAATCGGTCCAGATTTATATATAGCTCCCATATATATTTTCGTCCGATTTCATGTAAATGGTGCACCAAAGTCCCTATATATCCTTCGATTTGCACCAAATTTGGCATAACGTACTGAATTGAGCCTAGAATTATGTCTGCCAAGTTTCGTGAAAATCGGTCCAGATTTATATATAGCTCCCATATATAGTTTCGTCCGATTTCATGTAACTGGTGCACCAAAGTCGCTATATACCTTTCGATTTGCACGAAATTTGGCATAACGTACTGAATTAAGCCTAGAGTGATATCTGCCAAGTTTTGAGAAAATCGGCCCAGATTTAGATATAGCTCCCATATACAGTTTCGTCCGATTTCATGTAAATGGTGCACCAAAGTCCCTATATATCCTTCGATATGCAAGAGATTTGGCATAACGTACTGAATTAAGCATAGAGTGATGTCTGCCAAGTTTCAAGAAAATCGGTCCAGATTTATATATAGCTCCCATATATAGTTTCGTCCGATTTCATGTAAATGGTGCACCAAAGTCCCTATATATCCTTCGATTTGCAAGAGATTTGGCATAACGTACTGAAATGAGCCTAGAGTGATATCGGCCAAGTTTCGAGAAAATCGGTCCAGATTTCTATATAGCTCCCATATATAGTTTCGTCCGATTTCATGTAAATGGTGCCCTAAAGTCCCTATATATCTTTCGATTTGCACAAAATTTGGCATAACGTACTGAATTAAGCCTAGAGTTATGTCTGCTTTTTTCGTGAAAATCGGTCCAGATTTAGATATAGCTCCCTTTTATTATAGATTGATTTTAAGTAATTGACGCACCAAGGAACCAATAGGCTGATAGAAACAAAACTTTCTGAAATTAGAACAACCTAACCTGTGACAAGTTTGTTTCAAATCGCTTAATATTTGGATAGAGCTTCCATATATATTTTCCCCCGGTTTCAAGTAAATTGGGCATCAAACTCCTCATGTTAGTCAGATTGACATCAAATTTTGCACAACTTACAAAATTTAGCATAGAATTACGTAGTTGCGTTTTCTAGAAGTACAGACATAGCCCAACGGATGACCTATTTATATTTGATTGAAGTCGATTTACATACTTTATGGATATATCTAGGTAGATTCACATTTAAATAAATATCAACTATTTTAGTTCATCCAATTTCATTTTAATGGTCCTGTTGAATACACCCAAAGTGGTGAAGGGTATCATAAAGTCGGCCCCGTCCGACTTTACTACTTTCCTTACTGGTTTTTATTTGAAAATAACCACCCCATTAAACTAATTACTGTCGCAATTAGAAATCTGCATAAAACATAGATATGCATTTCGAAACCAAAAAAATGTATATTAGAAACATTCAAGGCATTAGTATGCAATTTTTTATGCATCAAATTGCATAGAAAAAAAATTGTGAAAATAACAGCAACAATTTCACTCACAAAAATATGCTATAAAATATTTGCTAATATTTGCCACAATAAAATATGCAGCAAATTTGTTTTTTTTTTCTGTCGGTTATTAAAAAACGCAATGGATGTTTGTCGTCGTTGGGAGGGATTTTGTGGAGCGGGGCAATTATGTTGTACAACATGTTGAAAAGCTTTTTTTCATTACGAAGGGCTTACAAAGGGATGAGATATTATTTTTTTTTTGGGTTAATGTTGGTTTTAATGGTAAAAATCCGGGAGAGAGAAAACACACATACTTTGAAATGAAATACTAAGTTAAACAAAGTTTATGAGTTTTTTGGGATATTGTGTTTTGTGTGGATGTTTGAATATTTGAATCATTGAATATTGTATAAACGTAGGTCATAACGGTAAACATATTTATATTTCAAATATTTATTCAGATTTTAATTGGTATGTCGACAGTTTTGTTAAAATTTCCCAATTTCGATCAAGCACAGGATCTTTTCGATATAGATTGAAGAGATATAGATTGAAGTAAAAACATCGGTATGTTTGGCTAAGTAATATTGCTATACGCTTTAGATATGATGTGCATTACAAATTTTATAAATCGATCGGAATAAATTCGTTAAATAGGCGATATATAATTTTAAATTGTTTGTTGATGGGTGATTTATGCTCTACGAATACTAAATCCTTCAATAACGACATTACGGTTTGGAACTTCAACACACCGAAAATTAAGTCATTTTGATAACATGGGATCACATTTTTCAGCTACAACATTCCAATTCTCAAAAGTAGGTTGACATGTTATGTGGTTGTTATGCCAAAACGTTGTAAATTAATATACATTTCACCTTGTGGTGAAGGTCAAATTCGCCATAGGTCAAGTTTTCCAGTTACAACATGTTGACTATTTTGTTGGTAACTTCATAAAAGGAAACCCCTTTATAAACTTGTGTGCGGCTATTGCAGTTTTTTTTTTTTTTTTTTTTGAGAAATGACATGTCTAAGTAAAATCACATTATTTTTCTCTATAGAACATTTCTATCTCGATATCTTGTGCATCCTTGAGTCCTTATTTTCTTGAAATAAATACCGAATGACGAAATTTTTGGTCTCGGATGCTATTCTACAATGGCCTGCTCATAAGATTTTAGAAAGTGTCCTCACATATTTACATTTTTAATTTCATCACATTTCATGTCAATGTTATTCTAGTATATGGTCATAAATTTTAGACGGACAGTCCCTAACTAATCCTTGCTCACAATTGTCAAAAATTGGTTATAGTTGTGGATGTAGTAACTACAAATGGATATAGTAACCAATAAGGAAATTAGTATAGTCGGACTGTGCCGACTATATAATACCCTTCATCACTTTGGGTATATTCTACATATGTCTCCTAACAGACTCCACCTTTTCGAAAGAACATTGACATCAAATTGAATGAACTTGAATATAAGATCTTTACGCCTTTCTGGAACCTATGCTCAATTTCATTTGATTTAATCGATTTTCACGGACGAAATATATATGAGAGCAATATGTAAATCTGGAACGATTTTCACGAAGCTTATCGCACATCATTCTACGCTATGCCAAATTTCCTACACATCGAAAGATATATTTGGACTTCGGTGTACCATTTACATAAAATCGGACAAAAATATCATTCTAGACTCAATTCAGTACGCTATGCCAAATTTCGTGCAAATCGAAGGATATATAAGGACATTGGTGAACGATTTACATAAAATCCGACGAAAATATATATATGGGAGCTATATCTAAATCTGAATCGATTTTCACGAAAATTTGCACACATTATTCTAGACTCAAATCAGTACGCTATGCTAAATTTCGTGCAAATCGAATGATATATAGGGACATTGGTGAATTATTTACATTAAATCGGATGAAAATATATATGGGAGCTATATCTAAATCTGAACCAATTTTCACGAAACTTAGCACACATCATTCTAGACTTAATTCAGAACGCTATGCAAAATTTCGTGCAAATCGAAGGATATATAGGGACTTTCCTGCACCATTTACATAAAATCGGATGAAAAATTTTACCGATTTTCTCCTTGGGCCAATTAAGTGACCTGTGCCAAATTTCATCCAAATCGGATCATAAATGCGACCTGTACTTTGTTAACAAAAATACATGGACGGACGGACAGACGGACATGCATAAATCGACTCAGAAAGTGATTCTATGCATATTCTCCAAAGGAACCATGGGTCTATCTCGATTATTTTTGCCTGTTACAAACATATGCACAAAGTCATAACACCCTGTATTACAGTGTGGTGAGGGGTATAAAAACAATATTTTTCAAATATTTGGTTTCAAACAATATTAATATTAAATTCCTGAAATTTTCATCATAGAGTATTGACTGTTGACGTTTCCCACACTACAAGAAACTATGTTATACTTTCGAGACTTGCGATATAAGGAATATACTGAAAAGTGGACCTATACCGACAATTGTAGCAAGCGATTGTTGTAAGCTATAATGTACATGAAATACGAATTTCAGCTATTTTTAATGGATATTTGTTTTTAAATCTCAAAACCCCAAATTGATAACACATGGTAGGGTGTAACATGTATATAAAATACTCAAAATAATGATATTTAGATGACAAAGTTTTAAGTGTGGCTACAACTAAAAGGTGACCAAATGCCCTGTAGAAATTACCGAATATCTGGAGTTATTTTTGTATGAGAGGCTATGCCTAATTGAGGACCGATATAACTCAATTTCGAACCTAACATTTTCACTAAATATTAAATATACCGAAAATCGATGGGTATCATTATATTAAGGCTAGACTTAACTGACCGATTTTATGTAAACAGTTTACGAAAGTCCCTAAATTTCTTGCAAATTGCTCGAATTTCAGCATAGCGTTCTGAGTTGAGTCTAGTTTCATGAAAATTCGTTCAGATTTAGATATAGCTCCCATATATACGAAGGCAGTTCGGAAAGTTCTTGGCCTAGCACAAAACAGTGCGGAATAAACAGAATGGAAAAATTAGAAATGCGTTCTTTTATTGTAAAAATATCGAAACAAAATGTAACATGTGTTCATAACAGAGATGGAAGTTTCCACAGTTTGTATCAAAAGTCGTTCAAAAATGTGACATGTTTTACGATGGTATTAGTTTGGAAAACGCAGCTTGAAACCTAGAAATTTACTGAATGTCATGCGGCTCCGTTATGTGGTGGTTATTCCATTCGAATATGCATACGACTGCTAACCTCAAATGTCCTTTATTGTCGCTTTTTAATACCCTCCACTTGTAGTATGGAGGGTATAATAAGATTGTCATTTCGATAATAACTCCTCGAAATAGTCATTACGACGCTATCAAATATTCTTGGTCTTTTATAATTAATTAATCTTTCGAAGGAATACCGGTTCATATTTAGCCATATAATACGTTTACATTTAACCGGATTTCGTTAACCCAGTGGGTATCAATTGTCAATCCATTTGCATATACGTCAAATAAATCCTTATAAAGTTGGTTAACCCGCTGAAAAGATCTAATGTATATGCCGTTGTAGCCCCATATACAGTACTCCTCAGTTGTTGGTATTATTAGCAGTTTGAGCAACGGAATTACATATAATTCGCTATTTTGAGTTGTTATCAGAAAGCTAATATATAGGGCGTACCAAATTTTTTGTCCATTAAATAAATCCGCCCCTAAGATAATTCTTTGGACAATTCTAAGCAACTTTAGTGAATAAAACATACGTCAATCTCGATTTTCGTGTCTCCCACTTTGTAAAACATGACTTTTTCCTTATAACATCATGTTGATTCAAAATTCGATTTTTTATTCAATGTTATATTATTTTTGGGGTCGAGAAATTTATAAAATTACTGCTGCATCGACTAACGATGCTGATGACCACCAATGAATGAAACACGGACGATACGGGGTTGTTGGCAGACTTTATTATTTATACACTTATTAACACTTGCAGAATTTATACACGGTTGACGATTACACTTCTATAACTGGCGGACTTTATAGACTGGCCGACTACTTATTCCAAACTGACATACTCTATCTAGGTTACAACTCCTTTTATACATTCTTATCTCATTCTAGAACCTTCTAATTCTAGATCTTTCTTATTCTAGATAATTCATAATGGTTACTTACATCACTATCGTATCATTTAAAATAACCATATATACTTATTGTAACTTATCATTGTAGGGGTCGCTAATTACATTAAATATATGTGTTGCCAATTATGTCAATTCACAATATTCAACAAAATTCAATACAGATATTTATTTTATTATCTGAGAAAAAATACAAATTTTTCGGTAAAATGTTCATCTACAAAATTATTCTTTTAGACATGTTATTATTTTTTATACCCTTCACCACACTGTGGTACAGGGTATTATGTATTTGTGCACATGTTTGTACAGGCAAAATGAATCGAGATAGACCCATGGTTCCTTTTGAGAATAAGCATAGAATCACTTTCTGAGTCGATTTAAGCATGTCCGTCTGTCCGTCCGTCTGTCCATGTATTTTTGTTAACAAAGTACAGGTCGCATTTATGATCCGAATTGGATGAAATTTATAGTTTCGTCCGATTTTATGTGAATGATGCACCAAACTTCCAATATTTGTCCGATTGGCACAAAATTTTGCACAGAGTTCTAAATTAGGTCCAGACTGATGTCTGCGAAGTTTTGTTCAAATCGGTTCTGATTTAAATATAGCTCCCATATATAGTTTCGTCTGATTTTTTGTGAATGATACACCAAACTCCCAATATATGTCCGATGGGACAAAATTCTGCACAGAGTACTGAATTAGGTGCAGACTGATGTCTGCGAAGTATTGTTAAAATTGGTTCAGATTTAGATATAGCTCCCATATATAGTTTCGTCCGATTTTTTTGTGAATGATGCACAAAACTCCTAATATTTGTCCGATTGGGACAAAATTTTGCAAAGAGTATTGCATTAGATCCAGAATTATGACTGTGAAGTTTTTTTTTAATCGGTTCAGATTTAGATATTGCTCCTATATATATTTTCGTCCGATATTTTGTGAATGCTACACCAAACTCCCAATATTTGTCTGATTGAGTAAAATTTTGCATAGCGAATGCTATTGAGAAAAAAAATGATGCGTGATAAGGTTTGTTGAAATCGGTTTAAATTTTGATACAGGTCTTATATATTTTCGTTCGATTCCATGTAAATGGTGGTTACACGAAATTTGGCAGAGTGTATTAAATTGAATATAGTTATTACAAAAAACAAATGGTGTATGTAACGGTTACTCAATTCCATGTGTTTATATAGTTCCCATACATAATTTTACACGATTTCATACAAATGGTTACCGAAAAATCCAAGTCTGTCCGTTTGACATGCAATTTTTCATTGGTTTCAGAATGGCATGTGTATGGGGGTTTTTAATTGGTACAGCTATTTATCTAGATAGCACATTTAATTTCGCCCGATTTCATCTCATTGTTAATCCAAAGATTCTATGACCGTTCTATCTACAGGATATTGTAGATATTAACATAACTTGCATTTACCCAAAGTAGTGAAGGGTATCATATAGTCAGCCCCGTCCGACTTTTGAACTTTCCTTACTGGTTTTTAGGTTAAATTTCTGTTGGAAAAAATAAAATAAAGATAAATTTTTATCGAAAAACTTGTAAGCAAACTGTTCGGCTCCGTACAAATTGGCCGCCCTAATATATACATATTCTTGATCAGAATAAAATTCTAAGCCGATTGATGCGTTACCGTCTGTCTGAGCTTTGAAATTTTGCACTGGCATTGCAATGTTTTGGTATAGCCCCCACATAACGGTTCCTCCAAATATTTGGCACGGTTTTCGACCGAGTAGACTGTAATTTGCTATGTTTGGTTATCAAATCTTCCTACAGAAATTAGTCAATATTAATCCATGTTTTAGTGTAGCCCCCATATAATGGTAACCCCTATTATTATCTATTTTGGGGTTTTTTTGACACGTATTTCAACAGAATAAAATGTGGTTTAATATTTTAGATTCGCCTTGGGTATCAAATCTGCCTACGAAATATTATCAGTATTGGTCCATGTTTGGTGTTAGCACCCTCAATATATTCGGTATTTTGAGAATCTTGGGCACATATTTCAACCTAAAACTGTAGTTTGGTATTTTGGGTTGTGGTGTGGTAGTTAATCTTCCTATTGCTAATATTGTTAATTTTTTTTATAAAACCTTAATTGTTCATTTTTTGATCAGACGTCGTTTATATTTGAACATGTTTGCATAGTTCTTGCAACGAATTTACCATGTCGACCTTCATGTAGCAACAAAACTTTATTTGACACAATTTTAACAACGCCAAAAATTATATTTGTTCATATTATTTTCCAAAATTAGCACAAATATTGTTGCAGCATCGAACTTCATCAATCTTGTCAATAGAAATTAAAATCAAATTACAACTTCCATTACGGAAAAACTTTGAGACTTGAATATGTAAACGTTAAATCAAAACTATACAATATTTGCATTCTAATGGCAAAATATGCAAAGTTTTGCGATATTTCTTCTGCATGCCTTTTTTTGCAATATATCCAATTATTATGTTGCTAGTTACCCGGTATGTTGTTGAGGGAAAATAAATATTAATCTAGTGCTACGATAACTAATTAGCGCAGCTGTAACAAATATGCAAACGTTTGAATAGCAACAAAACATTACACAAATTATAACAATTGACTACACTCAAACAAATAATGCCACTACACTCGAGCAAAAAGAAAACGAGTATCAAGGTTCCTTGCGTTGCAATGGGAAAAAAGAAAACGAAACAATTTACTTTCATTTGAAGGTACTCACTTGGCAAATAATTTTCAGCGTCATCATCATTCAGCCTCTTCACAGCGTCATTGCCATCATCATCATTATTCGTATGTGTGTGTGTATGAGTTTGTGCAACATCAACATGAGTTAGCTCATCATTGCCTACTCAAGAAAAACAAAAAGCTGTTGCATTAACAATTACACAAAACAGCAAAAAATACAACGCACCCCACACAAACACAGAGAGAGACATACACATACACACCCTTTCCATACATCCATCCATCAACACACATGCATTCCCAACACATGTGGCGCAAAGTGTTCACCTCGGGGCACTGTGTACACGTTTAACATGGCATAGCTAATAATAAGAAAACAATAGGCAGCAACATTTTCAACAACAACAACAACATCCTGAGAATCGACACACATGTTCGTATGTATGATTGCTATTGCCTCATGTTCAAATTATCATCGTCGTCATCTTCATCATCATTATCGTTCTTATCGTTTGCTCCTCTAGCAACAGTAGTAGCAACACGCCAAGCACACACACACACAGACATTCATCATTTTGAACAACAAGAACAACCTCTTAATTTTCTTGCTCATATTCCATCATCACCATCGTAGTCGTCGTCATCATCAGCGCCATCACACTGAGCATCGAAGATTCTATCCATCCATCTATCCACAGAGCCGCTATTTGCCACATATGACGACTGTAAGAACAAACGTACGAACATTCTCCTACTCATCATCATCATTGCATTGTCAATTCTTTTCGTCCTTTTTTGCTTGGCAGATCTGTACAAAGGAAGCTGTTCTCTTGTGCATATGCAACTGTATTAATATTAAATAAACTCAACTGACGTTTACACATGACGTAATGCGAGAGAGTGGGGATTTTTTTCTGTTTTGGAGATGTTTAGGGCCTTATAATCAAAGTGGGATTGTTGCCTTAAAAATGGGACTATACCCAGAATATAGAAAAGCTTAGAGTATATTGGTACCTACCTTGCAGTCAGAACTCACAGTGCTATAACAACTAGCCAATATAAAGCGTCGACTTGATCATCTTCTTGGATGAGGATCGGAGCCCATATTGCTCTTCAAGCATTATATGGACCGGACATCCGGTTGAAATACAAATCCACACCGATCTGTAACTCTATCCGCGATTTGGATATAAATCAGTTCCAGAACGATGCTCCCCGAAAGCCTAACACCAACCTGCCAGGCTAACACACGGATCCAAACTCTACCCGTGTTGTGGGTATAAGCCAACTCCAGCATGATGTGCACACAACACCAACCGAAAACATTTGGTTATGTTCATAGCCGAAACAATTTCCAGTAGATTTCCAAAAACGGTTCGGGACTTATCACCGACAGACTATAGCCTATACACGTACCTACTACTATTAGAACTAATAGTTTTAGGCTCTGTACAATGTAACAATGTAGATAAAAATCAACATTTACTACCAACAACTTTCGATATGGTCCCCGAACGACTAGCCTCCGTATATTTTCGCAGCCGCAACTACTACCATTTGAACTAATAGCTGCAAGCTCTGCGCAATATTACAAGCATTAAATGAAGGCAAGAAGCACATGCGAAAATAAAAACTTTTCAACATCCACACAGCCTTCCATGCCCTCACAACGATCGTTCCTCAAGCCAACGAAATTCAGTAATGGTAACTCCACACGTTTTGGCCCAATTTCCGGGACTAGTAAACCCCAGTGGAGAGCCACTCCAAGAAGGCACAATCAACACCTCAAAACACCATATAACCAGACCAGAAATCCCCAAAACCCCCCAAACTGTTCCCAGTATAATTTCAAAAAGGTTCAGAACTGGTCACCCACGGACAATAGCATCTGTCTAGTTTCATAGACGAACCTATTACCATTAGAACTAATACTTGTAGGCCTTATACAATGCAACAATCGCTGAACGTGGATAAAAGCAAAAGTGGCTAAAAACATCTAGGGTCTGCACGGTATCGTTGTCGAGACTATAACCATTTGAACTATTCACTGTAGACACTTCGCCATATAACAACAATTAAATGAAGACGAAAAACATATGCGAAAACCAAAGCCGACTTAAACACAGCCTCCCATGTCCAACCAATGATCGTTCATTATGCCAACGAAATTCGATAATGCTAACCCTACAAGTTTTGGTCCAAGGTCATGGACTAATAAAACATAATCATAGAAGGCACATACAACACCTCAAAAACCCTACAACCAGACCAGACCAATCCTTAAAATAGCCCAAACGGTTCCCAATAAAACTATAAAACAGTTCGAGACTGGTCATCCACAGACTATAGTATATGCCCTGCTTCATAGCCGAATATATTACCAAAAATCGGAGGCACCTCTATATATACCCGAATCAATGTGGTGTACTTTCAATTTTTTTCAGGGAATAAAATTATCACCAGGAATCCCGAATGTAAAGTTACAGCCACTTCGGGGCTAAACTTCCAAAATACCACCAATGAGGCGTGTCCTTTTCTATATGAGATACCTTAGTCCATTCGTGTCAGTACTGGTCGCATTTATAATCCAAACGACATGATTTTTTCACAGACCGGCTCCTGCGTCCTCAGTTGAGAAAATAGATGAATGACTCACATTTAACGAACGGGCAGAAAATACTTGAGATAACAACATGATCAGTATAACGGCAATCCATCCAATCTCACATAAGGTGAGTAAGACATGTATTTTGGCGAGAATGAATGACCCAAATCATTGGCGCGCAGTATCAATTGGAGACTTTCAAGGCAATGCCTAAGAAGTTTCCGTAAAAAGACCTGCCGGAGAGTTGTTAACTTCCGCAAGCATTCATCGAAAGGGATAGGGATTCAATTACCCATACAGAATTTCTGCAGATCAAGAAGAACCTCAAATGCGAGCCAAAAGTGGAGAACGTGAAGCAGGTAGTGCTTCCTGATAGCAGCATCGACCTCAGCGGCTGCTGCAACTCTGGAGACCATACCTAAAATACAACTATCTGCAACCTGCTGCGAGGAGACCAACTCACTCAATGCACGGCAAACTGCTGCATATACGTCGATTATATCAAACACAGTCTTCTGCTAAAAATGGTAAGAAAGAGCGTTTCGAAGCTAAAGTCCCAGAGACCGAAGAGACCGGAAGCATGACGCTCAATCAGGGACTCCTGAAGACCTACAATTGACAATCATTTGTCGATCTGATCCCGAGCTGATCAGTGAAGATTATTAGTTTTCATTCGATAGGTATCTGAAGGACCTCTTTCTGAAAAACCTACTGAGGTTGGCTGAAAAGCAGAACGACGGGCATCAGATAAGTAAATGGAGTATTCTTATTTTATGCAAACTGCTGAAGGAGATAAGTGACATTGGGGACCTACTCCTAGGCTGCTATGAGAATGCACATCATTTCCTCTGAGGGAAGCAGCAATGTCCCTTTTTCGAAAAAAGTACCCTTCAAAGCGGTCGATGATGTTGAAAAGCAGTGTACGATGTAACGATAATATCTAACGTAACATCTAATTATATATGATGTATTAAGCGACCTGATGGTACGTAGGCTAGGAAGTATTAAGATAACTTATGGTACGTAGACTAACACCAGTCTCTATACCGGTTTTATCCTGCGTACCTCAATCTTTCATCGCCGAACCACTTTCCACGTTGCATAGATTTTGTCGGCGATGTGCAACAAATACATCGACATAGGGATCGGAGAAGTTGATATAAAGTCTGATAAACTATATAAAGCCTGATAAGCTATATAATTTCGAGTAAAGAAACGGGAGTCAGACGTCGTTTCGCCATCTTCCTTTGTCTTCGGTTTGCCAATAGATTCTAAATCGCTAGAGTACTGTATTTATTTTCCTTTCTGATTTTTATAATCTTCTGCTTCTAACAAACACACTTTAAAACCAATTTCCAATGGTCTTCCTACCACTGGACTTTACAGAACAACAACAATGGACTGTCAGGGTATGTGACAGTGAGTACAGTGAGGGCTTCTCGTGGGCACCACATATTGGAAGGTTTCCACTACTTCCATCAGTTCCTCCATTAAATATGTGTATATTTAAAACATTCTATTTCATTTAAAAAATATATCTTCAGGGAACTCCACATCTATATCTTCTGGAAACAATATAGTGAACTCCAATTATCCAATTTTTGTAAAATCATTCATTCTATGCAAAGATAGTAATCGAATTTATTTTAATTTCACCACACTGATGTCTTTGTGCATATGTTTTTAACAGGCAAAAGGAAACGAGATAGACACATGGTTCCTTTTGAGAATATGCCTAGAATCACTTTCTGCGTCGATTTATGCATGTCCGTCCGTAGATGTTAAATTGTAAATAAAGTATAGATCGCATTTATGATCCGATTTGGATGAAATTTGGCACAGTTCACTTATTTGGCCCAAGGACGAACCCTATTGAATAATATGGTGTACCGAAGTCCCTACATACCTTTTGATTTGCACGAAATTTGGCATAGCGTACTAAATTAAGTTTAGTTTCTTGAAAATCGATTCAGATTTAGATATAACTCCCATATAGTTTCGTCCGATTTTATGGAAAGTCCCTATATGTCTTTCGAATAGAACGAAATTTGGCATAGGGTATTGAATTAGGTCCAGAATGATGTGTGCTAAGTTTCGTGAAAATCAGTTCAGATATAGACATAGCTCCCCTATATATTTTCGTCCGATTTTATGTAAATTGTGTACCAAATATTTCAATTTTCACGAAGTTTAGCATAGTGTGCTGAATTGAGTCTAGAATGACGTGTGTCAAGTTTCGAGAAAATCGGGTCAGAGTTAGATGTAGCTCCCTAATATATTTTCGTCCGATTTAAGGTAAATGGGGCACCAAAGTCTTATATATCTTTCGATTTGTACGAAATTCGGCATAAGGTACTGAATTGGGCCCAGAATGATGTGCGCTAAGTTTCGTGAAAATAGGTTCAGATATATATTTTCGTCCGATTTTATGTAAATGGTGCACGAAATTTTGCATAGTGTACTAAATTGAGTCTAGAATTACGTATGTTAAGTTTCGTGAACATCGGTTCATATTTATATATAGTTCCCATACATATGTTCGTCCTTTTTATGTTAATTGGACGAGTCGGCGTTGGAGTCGCTATATATTAGTTGCCTTGAAATCAGTTCAGGTTTAGATATAGCTTAGCTTCCATATATAATTTCGACCAAGTCCTGTTTATTGTACACCAAATAATAAATGGGTAGCTGATTGATATTACATTTTAAACAGTGAAGCATACCAAATAGCATGGGGGGTACCCCCCATTCTCGGGGCCAATTTTTTTTTATTTAATTCGAATCTACTCTAATTCAAGAATGTCCCTACAAAATTTCAAGTGAAAATCTCAAGAACTCTTGAAAATATAGCCGATTTATTGTGTCAGCATCAAGTGACGGCTAAAGGGCTTCTCAAACTTTAAACGCGTTTTTCTCTTTTGCGAATGGTAACTTAACTTAAAAACTGATGATCCGATCGATTCCAAATTTTGAGACGTTTCTCTGTGAGTATATAGCTATCGTATGAACTAGAATAAAGCCAATCGGTGAAGATCTTCCTTATTTTTTAACTTGGTTTGTGGTCAAAAATCGACGATTTTCCAAAAATATTTTTCCAATGGTCCGACATTTTGTTAATTTTTGAGCGAAGTCAATAATCCTAGTTCATACCAGAGCCAGACATGTACTCTTTCTAACACCGTTGGAATTTCCGGATTCCGATGTTCCAGTGAGGAGTTATCATGCCCGCCATCAAAAATAAGGACTTTTCTTTAATTACAAAAAAAAACAACAAATCAATAACAAAAATTTTTTGTAAATTATTTTTCTTCTCTTTTAAATCTTCAAATATATATGTGCAAAGTTACAAACCTTAACAAGCATTGGTATTGATTTACCAACCCATTGAAAATCTTGAAAAATTAAAATCGAGAATGGGTGGGGTTCCCTTAAATCTAAAAACTTTATTGGAAGTAAGTTTCAGTATACTCCCCCAAAAGTATAACTACAGTTACTTCCAAAGAAAAAGGTATAAAAAGTCACTTCACTCTTTATTACAAATACCTCCCAAACTAAACATTCGGTTACATCAATATCCATTCGATTTAAAACAACTAGGCCCTCTTCATGGACCCACCGCCTTAATTACCACTCCCCAGCACCGCACATGTTGTTATCACAATTGTACACGTTTTTGTTGCACATTGTGCAATAGAATGTTGTTTCTTCAACAATGTTAAACATGATTATTTTATTATGAGCAAACATTGTGAATGGCAAAGCAAAGCTAACACAAAGTTCAAGCCCAAACCAACAGGGGTGGATGAAATGCCAGAGTGTTGGCCCCCCTGACACAGCAACACTTGAACACTCACAAATATACGCTTCATATACACCTTGTAGGTTGCCTGTGTGGCGTGGCTGGGATGATGATGGTTGATTGTGGAGAGGTAGCAACAACAACAATGCTTATGAGAATTGCATATGTTTTGTTAACTCGCTCACTTTTTTGCTGCTACCACTGCTGCTCTTGTTGCTGTTGTTGTTGTTGCGCAGCTCTTGTGTTCTTTGGATAGTGAAATGTGAAGTGCACTTCAAGTTAACGCCTGAGTGCCTTGGGCACTTATAACCTTGTACCGCTTCTAGCTGCCGTGTCTCTGGTAGTGTGTGGGTGTGCAAGCGAGTTTGTGTGCATTTGCGTCCGTATGAGTAAGCGAGTGTTTATTTTTTGCATTCCTTCTACCATCATTTCGGCCTGCCTTAACCCTTTCTGTGTTCTTTTCGTTGAATATTCTCAGCAGTTTTATTTCAAACATTCGTGGATTTTTTACTTCGTCCAAACATATACACACACATGTACATATTTACCATTTTTGCTGCCTAAAACAACAAAGCATAATTAGAGTGCACTGAGCAGTAGCGAAAAGTTCTCGAATATAGAAGTGTTTGTTTTTGCATTTTTTGCTTCTGGGTTTGTTTTGCTTTGGCTCTTTTGTTTATCCCCCTCCCCATCTCTTTGCTGTTCTTTCTTTTTTTCACAAGCCAAGCGTCAGTTATTGTTTAAAATAGCAGTTGCAGCAGCGCCAGCAACATCAGCTTGTTTTGTTGAAGGAGGCTTAAAGAATTGTTTGCTTATTAAAGAATAAGAAATGAGTCCTTGAAAGATAAAAGCGTCTAATTGGCGACGTAAAAAAATCTCAAACTATTACCAATGTCACAGAGGCCGTTGACAATATTGCCGCTGGGGGGACATAACTGCTTTGGGTCTTACACAAAACGAAATGCAAGAAGAGGCAGAAACAACAGATGGCGAATTGGAACGTGGCAAGGACCATTGGGAAATTTTGCAGACAAGAGAAAATTTTCTTTTTTTGGTTACATTGTTCTGAAAATATATGAAACAGAATTTATAAGCATATTCGAAGGATATTTTTGAAAGTATTAATTGCAAACAGTTGAATCATTCACAAAAAGGAAAGAATTTGAATCTTAGAATATTGAAAGAAGTAGTCGAATATAATGTGATACACATAGATGGAAAGTCTCTGAGGACCTTGGGGAAAAGGGGCAGAAAAATTACCTTTCTGATAATACAGCAATTTGGGAGTTCGCACGTGTTGGTCATCGCTAATTCATTTCAAATACTTTTGAAGCTTCGGGAATATATCCTAAACGAAAATCGCTGGTCAGTTTTGGATAGGGCTTTGACAGCGGCAGCGAGATAAGAATTGTCCTCAATTAAATTATACCGCTCTATTAAAGAATATGTCGCACTGCTATGGTTGGTACTGCAAGTTGGATATATAGGTTTTGATATAGCCCCCATATATTATGTATTGTGTGTATTTTTGTCACGTCTGTATACCGAATTGGCAGTAATGTGGTTCTCATTGGGTAACAAATCTTTCTACAGAAAAGGATCATTATTGGTCCTCCCTATATAACGGTACATTTATTCCGTAATTTGGGTTTTGGTATTAGATTCGGTAATTTGGTGTTTGTTATCAGATCTGCCCACGAAAAATTATTAATATTGGCGCAATATTTGGGGTAGCACATATGCCTACCTTATTCTCTGTAATTTGTTATTTTGAGTTGTGGTATGGTAACAAATCTTCCTACGACCCGGCCGAATGACGTGTTTACTTGTTGTATTTTGAAAGTATAAAACGCACTTTCCAATCGAAATGGTTTTAATTTGGCAGTACGGAATGTTAAAGAGTGAAAAATATATTTGCAAACTTTCAACGTACCTTTACATAAAACTAGGTTGAATATATCTTTCCAGAATATTTTCAATGTAGGTCCATCTTTTGAGATAGCTCCCATATAAATAACGACCCGACCCATATTCGATATTTTAAACGTATTAGCCCCAAAGATTCTTGGAGAATAAAAAACTTCTTTCATTTAAATATTAAAATACATATCCTTGGTTTTAATGCCCCCTGGACCAGGCTTACTATTCTTTACGTTGAAGTTTCTTAACCAGTTTTCGAGCCTGAGTGTCTGTAATTATACGTAGTTACCACGTTTTTTAACTGTTTGATAACGTATTAATGAGATTTTGCTTTAAGAGACCGTATTGTTATTCATAACGAACTCGTTGATGGTCTGAGGGATGATGGTGAGGATTCACTTGTTATGCCATATTAAGATGTTTTTAAGCTCGATTAGCAACAACAAATGATATTTTTTAGGATTTTAATTTTTTGTGGAAATTTGTTTTAATATCTGTTATTTTTGGTTTCATCCCACAATAAAAAATTTCGTTTTCCGATTTCACATTGAAATGACTGTATGTTTCACACGATGTGTGCTTTTCCAATATTAAACCAGTGAACGGGACAGTAATGTCATAGTACCCTACACAGTTACCACTAGTCATTAACTTTCAGCGAAGCTGATTCCAGCTTATTTCTCTTAGATATACTAGCAACTTGGTTCAGTTGACCTCCTACATATTTGTCGATCATTACGGCCATGGTTTTATACCCTTCACCATACTGTGGTACGGGGTATTATGTCTTTGTGCATATGTTTATAACAGGCAAAAGTAATCGAGATAGACAAATGGTTCCTTTTGAGAATATACATAGGATCACTTTCTGAGTCGATTTATGCATGTCCGTCCGTCTGTCGATGTTAAGTTGTAAACAAAGTACAGGTCGCATTTATAATCCGATTTGGATGAAATTTGGTACAGCTCATTTATTTGGTCCAAGGACGAACTCTGTTGAAATTGGTAAAAATCGGTTCAGATTTAGATATAGCTCCCATATATATTTTCGTGCGATTTAATGTAAATGATGCACCAAAGTCCCTATATATCTTTCGATTTGCAATTGGTATAGCGTACTGATTTAAATGTAGATTTACGTCTGCTAAGTTTCGTGAAAGTCGGTTCAGATTTAAATATAGCTACCATATATATTGTCGTCCGATTTAATGTAAATAGTGCCCCAAAGTCTCTATATATGTTTCGATTTGCACGAAATTTGGCATAGCGTACTGAATTGAGCCTAGAATAATGTATGTTAAGTTCGTGAAAATTGGTTCCGATTTAGATATAGGTCCCATATATAGTTTCATCCGATTTTATATAAATGGTGTACCAAAGTCCCTATACACCTTTCGATTTGCACGAAATTTGACATAGCTTACTCAATTAAGTCTAGAATGATGTGTGCTAAGTTTCGTGAAAATCGATTCAAATTTAGATATGGCTACCTACGAATTTTAATAGAAAAATCTATAGGATTGCGCAACTCATGTACCTACTGTTAATCGATTTCAAGAAAGTTTTCGATACCATTAGACGAACTGCCATGTGGAAGGCATTGAGAACCAGTAAGGAAAGTTCAAAAGACGGATTGTGCCGACTATATGATACCCTTCATCACTTTGAATATATACAAGATATGATAATATGTAAAATATCCTGTAGATAGAACAGACATATAATCTTTAGAGGACCATTGAAATGGAATGGGGTCAAACTAAATGTGTGATCTACATAGATATTTGAACTCATGCACATACCGTTCTGAAATCTATGAAAAATTGTATGTCAATCTGATTTTTTTGTGTAAAATTTGTATGAAATCAAGCAAAATAATGTATGTGGAGCTATATGTAAATCTGGACATAATTGAGCAACCGTTTGGTATACTACAGCACAGAGTGCTGTACACAATTTTATCTCGTGTGTATGGAACAGACGTAAGTTCCTCGATGCACCATTAACCAAAAATCGGACGGAACTATATATGGGATCTCTATCTAAATCTGAACCGATTTTCACAAAAAGTCGTATACAATAATATGGACCTATAGGATAGCTATATACAAATCTGAACCGATTTTCAGAAAACTTCGTATACACCAATGTGGACCTATTTCAATACGCTCTGCAAAATTTTGTCTCGATCGAAATAAAAAATGAAAGTTTGGTGCACAATTTACCTAAAATCGGACGCAACTATATGGGAGCTATATCAAAATCTAAACCGATTTCCAAAAAACTTCGCACACATCAAGCTGGACCTAATCTAGTACGTTGTGCAAAATTTTGTCTCAATCGGAAAAATATTGGAAGTTTGGTGCATCATTTACCTAAAATCGTCCAAAACTATATATGGGATATATAACTAAATCTGAACCGATTTTCTTTAATTTCAATAGGGTTCGTCCTTGGGCTAAATAAGTGACCCGTGCAAAATTTCATCCAAATCGGATCATAAACGGCAACATAAGCCAGCGTTTTGCACCAACGTAGGAGTAAAACAAGGATGTCCTCTGTCACTCCTTCTGTTCACAATTGTACTGGATGAAATAATGAATGAAGTCTATTCTCAGAGAAGAGGCATAACATGGAGTCTCTCGTGACAGCTGTTAGATCTTCTAAGATCTGAAGAGGCTGGCACGCAATGTTGGACTTGAGATTAATAACAGCAGTACTGCAACTAGTGGTGGTTCACAAATAGACGTTATTAAAAGGCTAACAAAAGCGAGAACAACATTCGTCCTACTGCAAGGTGTATGGAGAAGCTCACATCTATTCAGGAAAACAAAGCTTCGAAATATTCGAAGCATGTATAAAGTCGATTCAGCTATACGACAGTGAAACCTGGCTTGTGTCAAATATCATCACTTAATTCATAAACAGGTACCTCAAGCTGTGGAATCTAACGCCACATCTTTAGAAAACATGTCCATAGCATAACCAGAATGGCGGTTAAATGGACTCCCCCTAGATCAAGAAATCGAGGTCGACCAAGAAACACCTGGTTGTTCGCCGCCAATAATTCTAGACCTAAACAAAATAATCTTACATGGGAAGATGCAAAAACAACGGCACGAACTTTATTGAATATGCAAAACATATATGTTTAGATTTTTACATATCTTCAATATATAGCTTTGTCCGATTCCACAATAGTTCACCCAAGTCACAATGTTTGTTAGTTTGAGTCAAAATTTTGTAAATCGTGCTGAACTAAGTACACATTGAGGTACGTGAAGTTTTGTATAAATCGGCGCAGATTTCAATATAGCTCCCACATATATTTCCGTCCCATTTTATATAAACGGTGCACCAAAGTCCTTATACTTTTTTCGATTCCTATTTAAATATTCCTGAATTACATTTGTATGAAGTAAAAATTTGGACAATTGTTAATATTTAAGAGTTAAATTAATAAATATGGGTCTATGCCAAAATTTGAACCTATATTCAACATTTATTCTATGCTCTTATGCTTATAAGAAGACTATATTATATATTTCGTTAAAAATTTTTGTTCCTCTTCCAATTTAATGATAATAAAAATTATAAAAGCCTTGGTTTACCCACAAATCCAACATTTAGCAGTTCCAGTAGTATTTACGTGTGCCCGCGTGTGAGTGTGGTTGGTGTTAATCATGGATTTAGTTTGTGGATTGCGGATTTCTACCGTACCGTATCGTACCGTATTCCTATGTACTTGAGCTTTGATAACAAACATTCTACAACAACACCAACAAACAATTCTAAATGCAATTCATAGGGATTAGTGTGAATTACAGTTGTTACACTGAAATGTGAAAATGTTTGTTATAACGTACAACAACAACTGTCCTTAATGAGTAGTTTTGCGTCTGTGTGTGTATGTGAATGTGAGCATGAACCTTTTGTAAGGTAGCACTTTAAGCCCTTGAACATTTTCACATACAATAAAACACATTGTAACACATTGCACCCGGATCACACACATGAGTGCATTTATATGTCTCTCTGCTTCCTCTAAGTATCTCTTTGTATAAAGATGAGTGGGGAAAAATATAACTCACACAATCACAAAATGTGTGAGGAGAAAATTCTAAAATGAAAACCAATGGCAAAATGCTGAAGAATAAAAGTTGGCGGTGTCGATCGTGTAAAACCTTATACCAAAATATTTTTCTTTAAATAAGATAACTGTTGGATTCGTAGTCCAAGCCTCTCTATTGAGATGAGTCATTGAGAAAATAAGTAAGAAAATACAAATATCGAACCGCAAAGCCTTTCAGGCGAATAAGCAAAGCTCCTAAGATTTTTATTATAACCTCCAATATTATATAGCCCGATTGAAACCAAGATATAACTAAATCTGGACCTATTTAAGGCAATTTATAAATTTATCTTAACTCCTTATCGGTTACAATTGACGCATTGCGAAGCAATCGGAATATTTTTCATATAGGACGATGTTTGGACATAGTTTCAAATAAAACTATTAGAAAACCTGTTGTTGGGCGCCATTTTTAAATGTGTCAATTTGTGTAGGATATTTTTATTTTGGAGGACTGTCAGGGCCAAAATCGTCGACTTTAAAGTAATTTTATATTTTTAATTAAATTATTTGAAGGACTTTATAAGATTTTTTTATTTGTTTCAAGCTCCATTAGGATGACGTTTCCTAATGATGTCGGGCGCTACAATTTAAATTTCTACCCACAGTTTTTCATAAGAGATATGTTTAATTAATTTTCTAAAAATGTGCTGTTTAACTTGAGCACGCCGAACGAGGATAATAATTCGATGCGTTTTGGCTTGGGCGCCAAATTTCTGAAATGAGATGGTTGTGGATATATAAGGGCAAAAATAAAACAATTGAATTTTTATGGAATATTCTTGAGTGATGTCAGGTGTATGTCTTCACATAGCTCTTATGTAAAAGTCCAGCCATATTTTTGGTATTTCGGATTATTGATGAATAAAAACCAACTTATCAGAATTGCTCAGAGCATGAACAACCTACTAACAGGGACTACCTTTAACGGTGCTTACATCACTCTAGGATCTGCCTTTTATCGTTGAGATGTGACTCAACTCCTTTTTTTAACTTGGCATCTAAATCCTTTAAATAACCGAGAACTTCGAATCACGATCCTGCCTCATTTCACTTCTAGATTTTTCTCTCTGAAACCCACAAATAGGTAATGTAAGGAGAGTATATTTATAAGAGGGCGTAAGGGAAGGATCTTTGTATCCTTATTCTCATTTGCAAAGTACTAGTATTTGAGGACCATGCCGCATAGCTGGCCCCAGACCGACCTATGGCTTTAAAAGAGGCCAACAGCAGCACCTTCGCCCCATGTGCTACCGGCAAGCGACTTGAGGCCCCTGTTCCTACTTTTCGTCTCCTCATGTATATGGGTTGTATGTGTTATGGTCGAAGTTTTCTTTCCTTCCTGTCGAAGTTTTCCTTCGTTTGACCCAAGCGCTGCCTACTTTTCAACTTACGACCGACATGTTATCCAATGTGACCACGAGTATTTTGGGGTAGTATTCGGAATGGTGTTCCATTGTCAACTTAATCTACGCATTCCATGTGGTGGACCTTGTGGCCGAAGCTTTCGTCTCGGATATTTTTATATTTCTCGGTTGGAGTAAGATTCCTTGCTTCATCCAGCGGGCTTTGGTTATCTTATTCCGGAACTACACGTACGACTGATTGATTTTCCGGAACTAAACGTGCATAAAATTGATTTTCCAAGGTTTCAAACTTGGCCCGAGTAAAGTATTATACATGTCCTTAAACAGGGTGTGTTTAGTCCTTGAATCATATGAGTGTGGATATGACGTACAACCATTCTGATCATCTGCAACTAGATAGCTTTTCCTAATGCCGGAGAAGAGTAATGTCTCAGACTTATTTTCTACTGCTGACAAAAGTGATTAGAGGCACCTCCCTGCCCATTGTCCAGGTTTCTGTAACGATGTGGGTGTATATTGACCATTTACGGACTTTAGTCAGATAATAAACTCCTGGCTCATCCAGCGGTTTCAGCATAAGATATACCGTTAAGGCGCAGCGTTTCGGATGCCTTAGCGCTACGAATGACACTTGTAACATCACCTATTGTAAACTGGGGTGGTACCTCCTCGGCGAGAAAATACCTTATACACGATACTAATCTGTTGACCTGCAACGGGAGTTACCTGACCCCTGGGTCGACAAAACCCATTACACTCAATTAGATCTTGGAACGCCACAATTCATGGAGATCATCGAATTCCCCTAGCGTCAGACGGTTGTTGTTCTCCAATTGAAAACTAATGTTAAGCAAATTACTCTTCGGATCAGTCATCGTTAAATGTGACTGAGGTGCTATAATCCTTCTTACCAAAATTCGCGAGAATTAATTCCGCTTTCGCGACTAATCTATTAACCTTCAACGTGAGTTCCCTGACCCCGTGATCTACTGGGTGAGATCGACGGTGCTCGTCCAGCTCTGCTAGGAAATTAGGTCATGGAACGACACAATTCATGATGTGCATCGAAATCTCCTAGTACCAGACGGTTATGACCCTTCAATACAATGCCAATGTTAGGTAAAAACGCCGCTCCATGTTAGCCCTAGCCGAATTTTTCAATCTAAGTGCCTTTAATTTGGTATTCTCAAAGGAGAAAAAAATCCCCGAACAGACAATTTCCAATGTAGGTCCATGTTTTGTCATATGTAAACGTTTGTGAATTCACAACTTTAGGCCTTCCGATACCCAAAGTGCTTAACAACCCTGAAGAAATTATGTATTTCTCTTGATATTAAGAAGAATCAGGAAAATCCCTCATTTAGTTGTAGGGTATCAAAAACTATTATTTTCCCACTTCAACATCTAACCCCATACGACAGTAGTGTGTACGTACATATTACGTCTGTACGTTAAGTAATCAGGATATAATTATGAACAAATTATGTTCTCTACTCCCCCAATATCTCCTCTTTTATTTTGCCCACCCTCACTATTCTATTATCATCATCTCTTCATATTTTTATTTGAGTTTCATCTTAACTAAGCTGCTGTTGATTTTGTTACTAAATGTGACCATAAATTTTTATACAAAGACTTCCTCATAACATTGAAATGCCAAAAGACAGATGGATCGGGAGGGGTGACATCAGGAGCTGAGTGTGAGACAATCAGAGAGAGAGACAGAACTCCCCTTTACATATATAGACAAGTATGTCAGCAATAAAAATATAAGAGGATTTGATATTACACACAGAGGACAACGGATTACACAGAGAGACAGACAGACATGACAATTACAATTAAAAGTAATGAAACAAAGACTCGAATTTTTATGAACAGATATTTTTATTACCAGAAAATTGTTGCGATTGTCGCAAAGCTGTATTTTATTGTAATATGATTTTCTCTTCGTAGTCTTCTTCTTATGTTAGAAGAAAATAATTAATATTTCAACTGTTGATTATCGGGATATGTTTTAGCAAATTGGAAGGATATCAAGGATGTAATAATGAAAATGAAATATAATACATGTAGAAGGTCAGAGATTAGACCAGACATCAAGGCATAAACATTTAACACCGTAGGATTGTTTGACAAGAAATCATTACGAATTTACACATTCAAACAAAAATGTCATGTTTTCTTGGTCTAGGCTCCAATCATCTGATCAGAATAAAATTCAATGTCGGTTTGGTCTTATCCGGCCGTATAGAGCTTGCAATATTTTTTATTGAACTTCGCGTGCTTTGCTACTACTCCTAGGATATTTCGTATTGGTATAGTCCCCATACAGTGGTACTCCCCAATATTCGGTATTTTTCTATCGACTTAGTCGGAATTTAGTTTTAGAGATATTCTTTCAAAAAATTTCAGTATTTATATAGACACCCCCATTATTCGCAATCTTGGGCTTTTGCAACCTAATCAGCTGTAATTTGTAATTTCCTACTGGGTAGAAAATGTTCCTACTAAAACCTAAATTGATACATATTTTGGTGTGGCCCACAGACAATGATACCCCCCAATATTCGGTATTTTGGTGGTAGTAGGTACGTTTTTCTACCGACTTTTAGTATTTTGGATTTCTCATTGGGTGTCAATTAACCCTACCAAAAATGTCCATGTTTCGGGGTAAATAAACATTACTACTACTCCTACGATGTTTGGCATTGAAAATGGTCCACGCTTTGGTCCCAGAGATGGCCTGTCAGAAACAGTGACGTAAATGACATACATTTCCGACGTATAATACATACGTCAGAAACGTCGGAAACCTACCTAAATCCATTAAGTTGTTGACAAAATAGCTATTTCCATTAATCAATTTGGGAATCACGCATGCTTTACTCAAATCGATATAAAATTTTAAAATTTTCTTCTCAAAAACAATGAGAAATTTTTATCAGTTCTAGTAAGGAAAATAACTGTATATGCTGATAATATTGATATAAATGACGTTTACTACGTTTATTACATTTTATACAGGTATATGGCGTTTTCGACGTTTACACCTTTTTGACAGTCGAAAACCTAAAAATTCGTCACACGGACCATCCCTGTTTGGTCCCAATATAATATTTTCGGCACGTTTTACAAACGAGTTGGCTGTAATTTATTATTTCGGGTTTTAATGGCATATCAAAACTTTGTAGAAAATATTATCAATAACATATGCCTGTATTTTCACGAGTATGGGTCATTCTTCAATGAAAATGGTCATAACTTGCTATTTTTTGGTTTTCCTTACATAAAAATTTCACTACCAAAAATTACACTATGCGACACGAAAAGTATTCAGGGGTTCTAATGTACCAATTCTGCTTAGTTGGAGTCCCTGGACCATTAAAATACCACTGTTTTTTCTGGTTCACTTCAAAAATTAATTTTATAACGGTAAATGTAGAGAAAAACGTGGTTTCATAGGTTTTCAATTTGAAACACGAATAACTTCTTTTATTTCTAACTGATTTATATTATTCTTTTTTCTTTCGAAGAGTACGCGAATAACTTAACGAGGAAACGATATAGACCAATAGTTCCTTTAGAGAATATGCATAGAATCAATACAAAAGCAAGCATAAGTCATCCATTTTTTAAGCCATTTTTTATTTTTCTCATTTTCGAAAGCTTATTTAATATAATAAAACATATATATGGGAGCTATATCTAAATCTAAACCAATTTTCACGAAATTTAACACACATTATGCCAGACTTAATTCAGTACGCTATGCCAAATTTCATGCAAATCGAAAGATATATAGGGACAATTATGCCCCATTTACCTTAAATCGAACGAAACTATATACAGTGTTGCCAATTTAGCACCTTTAGTGCTAGATTTAGCACTTGTTGAACTCGTTTAGCACCAAAAAAATTGATCTAGCACCTAGCACTTTTTTTAGCATTTTTTAATTTCTTAGGAATTTTTTTACAAAATTTTGGTTTCAATGCAAAAAATAACGATTTCGATTTCATATTGAATTTTCGCAATGTTTCACGCGATGAATTTGATTTTCCAATGCTATCCAGCATGTGTCGTGCATTCCAAATTTCTTAAAAAAAATTTCGGGTACTTCAAGTGGTGACTATGATATTGTCTGTTGGTAGATTGTTTTTTTTTTTGGGAAAATGAAAAACCAAATTAAGTTGTACATTTTATGAGAGCGATAATGAACATGAATTATGTTGGAACTTTCTGACAACAAGTTTTTTATTCAGCGGGAATCCCGAATGCCAAGTTATAACCGCTTTAGATTCCCGAAAAGGCAAGGCACCCATTTATATTGGGATTCTGCCAGAATAAGGAATGAGATTATAAACCGTTAAAAGTACACAAATGGGATGAAATTTGATAATTGTCTTCATGTTTGTACGCAATGTGAAATTACAGTTATTTACATTAACCAAATTTGGACATTATTAGTATTTATATCTTAGTAGGAAGATTTCAAACCCCATCAAAACAAAAAATAGAAAAAATTTAGTCAATTCGGTTGCGGGTCCGACGTCCCCAAAATGTCGAATAAGGGGAGGGTACCGCTCTGTGGGGCCTAAATATGGATCCATATTAATAATTTTTCATAAGGAGATTTTTTACTCAAAAAAATTTAAACAATCAAATTAAAGCCAATGCAATTGATGAGGGCTAACCTTAAAAGTAGCCTAATATTGATAAGTTCTAGTAAGAAGACTATATAACCAGGTAGAACACAATATAGAAATATACAGCAATTTAGGTTGAACAAGTGAAAAGGCGTTAAGTACGGTCGGGCCGACCTTTGGATACCCTCCACCATAGATATACTGACAGGTACTATAAATAAAAATATAGGGAACATACCAAAAAGTGTACCTATACCGACATTTGATAACTATTTTAATATAAACAAGCGTTAAGTTCGGCCGGGCCGGTTTTATGGGGACTATCCCTAAAAAAGGGTGAATATTAATCGGTTGAAAAACGCGCTCAAGAACCTCAAAATATCGGAAATTGGGGGTACCGTTATATGGGGGCTACCCGAAAAAAATTACTTATATTTAAATTTTTTGTGGAAAGATTTGCTACTCAATAAGAACTCAAATTACTAAATTACAGCCAATTCGGTCAAAACCACCCAAAAACTGGAAATTGGGAGCTACTCTTATATTAGGGCAACCACAAAAAGTGGACCTATATTTATAATTTTAAGTGAGGAAATTTGGAACCTAATAACAACTCAATGTACCAAATTTCAGCGAATTCGGTTGAAAGCAGCTATCATTAACCCTAAAATACCGAAAATTGGGGGGTACCCTTATCCCAATAAGAACTCAAAGTACCGAATTCCAGCGAATTCGGTCGAAAAATGCGATCAAACCCCCCCCCCCAAATACTGCACAATTTGGGGTAACCTTATATGGGGGCTATCCGAAAATATGGACCCCTATTTATATTTTTTAGTGGAGATATTTTCTACCCAATAAGAACTCAATGTACCAAATTGTCCTCAGACGGACATGGCTATATCGTCATAGAATTTTACGGTGATCAAGAATATATATACCTTATAGGGTCGGAAATGATTATTTCGTTGAGTTACAAACGGAAAAACAAAATTAATATACCCTCCATACTATGGTGGAGGGAATAAAAATGTGCCTAAAATCTTAAAAAAATATATTGAGGTATGGTGTACCCAAACAGGACCGATATATTCCATTTCTAATATCAAATCTCATAAAAGTAGTACCAACGTATGTGCAAAATTCCAAAGCTCTGTCTTCAATATTGCGACCTCAGTGCGACGGACATGGCTAAATCGACAACGAATATCCGTTAAGAATAAATGGGGTTTCTGATTAACATTTAATTATTAATTATTAACGATTTTGTTCTAGAAATTTTTAGCACTTTTTTCTGACACTTTTTTAAATTATTTAGCACTTTCTAGCATTTTTTTCAACAAAATCTAGCATTTTTCCTCAACAAAGTGTTGGCAACACTGACTATATACGAGAGCTATATCTAAATCTGAACCGATTTTCTTCAATTTCAATATGGCCAAATAGGTAAGCTGTGCCAAATTTCATTCAAATCGAATCATAAATGCGACCTGTACTTTGTTTAAAATTAAACATCTACAGACGGACGGACGGACAAGGAACCATGTGTCTATCTCGCTTTCTTTTGCCTGTTACAAACATATGCACAAAGACATAATACCCTATACCACAGTGTGGTTAAGGGTATAATGACTGTTGGAGGTAGGATACCTCAATCCTTTAGGATTGGGTACGAAAGTACCAAATTGTAGTAAATATGGTACAATATGCTTTGTGTGAACGGGCAGGGCGGAAATCCTAAAATTTGCAATTAAAATTACTTTTGGAGTGTAGGATTGAGACATACTAAATTTGGTACAATTTAGACTTGAATGAACGGAGTGATGGAAAACTTATAGTTGCAATTAAAATCACAGTTGGAATACAGGATTTAGGTAGTGTTGGAAATTCGAACTTATAAGTACGAAAAGTACTAAATGTTGTACAATATGTATGTATGTGAACGAATAGGGCGGGGATCCTGAAATTTATGAATAAAATTACTGAAATCGTTCTTACCTCTTCGAAAGGTAATATATGGTACAAAATTTGTTACAATTTGGATATTGGTGAACGTATATAGCTAGAATTCTTAAATGTGGCTTTAGAGTATTACTGGCGTCCAGGACTGAGGTAGTTTTGAAAATTGTACATATGGATGGTGAAAGAGTAGAACTGGAATCTGAAAGTTGCAACTACGATTACTGTCGGATTGTAGGATTGAGATAGTTTTGCAATATGGGTACAAATATGGTACAGAATGGTACCAAATCTGATACATTTTGGATTTTTGTGAACAGATAGAAATTTTGCAAATTTTATGTGGTCTCTCAGGAAAGTTATGGAAACCGCATATGGTGGAATTAAAATTACTGTTAGAGTGTAGGATGGATGTAGCATATTTCACATCAGTGGCACAAAGACTATAGTGGCTGAATACAAACAGCCGCAGACAAGCTCTTATGGCACTCATAGCCGTATAAGAAGTGGTGAACGTGTGATTGTCCATCCAAACATGGATTCGGATGACGAAAAACGTGATTCGGGCAGTTCTATGCTCGATGTTACGGAAAAAAATGCTGGTCATTATGAAGTGACAATGAGAAAGAGAACGAAGAAGAAAAGCATAACCTGCAGCGAAGGTAGTGCTTCTGATAACCAGACGCAGAACAACATTATTGTGCAACTACAAGCACAAAATGCTGAATTGAAGGCGCAGCTAAATGCAATTGTAAATGACGACGGCAGCATTGCATCTGAACTTCAAAAATTAAGAAGTTTGAACGAAGAATTTCAGAAAAAATTGAAAATTGCTGAAGAAAAAGCAAATCAATATATGGACTTGCACGCCAGAGCTATGACTGCTTGGGAGCAGGAACGAGAACAATATTTGTACTATCAGTCAACGTCAGAGTCTGACTGGGTAGAAGATAAAGCTAAGGAGAGGCCATCTACATCAAATAAGAAGAAACATGTTACACCGCCGGTAGCATCCAACGTGGGAAATAAAGATACAATTTTCCGGAAACCAACAGCTTCAGCTCCAAAAGCGAAACTAACTGCAGCTGCTAATATTGAAAAGAAGTCGCAGACCGCAAACAAAGAAAGCAAGAAATATCAGCCTGCTATTACCTTATATAATGTTGGCGTTAAAGAGGCGAATAATCTATTAGGTAACCTAATTGGCCAAGGTAAATATGTAATGAGTATGATTAGAAAAGATGTCCTGTCCGTCCGAGTAGTAGGTCTTGACAATTTTGACAAACTTCGCAGTGCCTTAGTTGAAAGAGGGTATAAGTTCTTTACCCATACACCTAAGGCATTGTTACCCCACCAACTGATAATCATTGGATTATCTAGCGAATTTTCAGTTGACGAAATCAAAGATTTCTTTGATAATGAAGTCAACTTTCCTGTTAATGTCGTTGGAATTACAAATATTTCTCCCAATAAATGGGTTGTCCGAATAGATAGGAATTCAGATATAAATTCTGTCTACAAAATCGTCCGAATGTTACACTGCAAAGTGACCATACAAAAAGATAAGTCCCGGAAAATTATACAATGTTTCCGATGCCAACCTTTTGGACACATCTCCGCAAATTGTGGAATGCCAACACGTTGTGTGAAGTGTGGCGAGGAACATATGGCTAAAGATTGCCCTTTGCCCTCCAAAAGTGCGCCAAATTTTGTTGAAGCCAATACCAACGAAAAAAATTTTTGTGTCAATTGTGACACTCCTGGGCATACTTCAGGTTCTCTGAATTGTCCAGTAAGAAAATCTATTCTTAAAAAGAAAGAAACTAGAAAAGAAGAGATGATGGCTAAAGACTTAGCCAGATCACAAAGACTCAGTACAATACGTGAAAACGTATCGTATGCTGCAGTCTTGGGCGCTCGTCCAACAACAACAAATATTGGTAGAAGACCTACTTCTATTAAAACACCAGGTCCTCAAGCGGGGTCTACTTTGTTTGAGGCCTGTAGTAAAAAATATGGTGACAATTTTCTTGAAACTATTGTAATACTTCGGCAATTTGCCCCTAAATTCCACTAAATATTTAGGGAAAAAGGAGAAGAAGAGGCATTTAGAGCTCTTCAATATGAAATATTAAGACTTTAAATAACTAATCTAAAATAACTTATCCTAATCCCATAATACTTGGCCAATTAGAAATATTGTATATATGTAAATAGTAGTATTAGGTTTAGTTTTAGGTAGCTTCTAAGTAGTTTTTAGTTTATAAAACATACATCTAGCCCTGTTTTGAATTATTCTTTTTTTGGGGGCAATATTAATTAAATTTTTTATAAAAAGAAGAAGAATGATATATTGTAATTAAATTCCAATATCTTTGTAAAAAATTTTGTACGCCTGATAATCTTAGGCAATATCTAATATAGATTAAAAGATCTTAAAATTAAGACATGCTTTTGTATGTAAATAATTTTTGAATAATAAAATTGGCCTTTGGCAAAAACTGAAAAAAATAGCACTCACAAACAGGCATATGAAGCAAAACAAACTATGCTTCTTTGCCAACGACCATACCACGCTGAGTACATCGGTTCTCGTCCGATCACCGAAATTAAGCAGCGTCGGGCGCGGTTAGTACTTAGATGGGGGACCGCTTGGGAACACCGCGTGTTGTTGGCATCATCCAACTTTTTTATTATTTTTTATATTAAAAAATATTTTTTTAAGGTTGTCCAATACATTTGTTTAGGTTTTACTTCAAAAATTAAGAAAATACAAGCATTTTCACCTTTATTTTGGGAAAAAATTATACTCCAAAAACGTATGAAAATGCCATTTATTTTTATTTAATTTGAAAAATAAATGAAAAATATGTAATTTCTATTGACATTTTATGCAAGTTAATGAAAAATAGTTAAAATTTTGTTTTCAAGTTTCCTTTAATTATAAAAGGAATATTCTTGCTTAATCAAAACTAACAAACGATTGCTTGCTTATTGGTTTGTGTGTGTGTTCACTATATAAACGACTTTGTTTTAAATAGCACTCACATTCGTTCTTGTGCATTCGTGAAGTGATAAGTGAATTTAAAAAAGTGAAAAGTGACTGGTCGTGGTAAAAAAATACCAATTAATAAGAGATTTTTCATCGTTTCAACTATTGGAGATAAAAATTTTGATCAAACGTGTGCAACAGCAGAAATTTTTTCAATTTTCAATTCAATTCAATTTATTTAGGATTCAATTCATAAACAGTATAAAAAATAACTTACGTCTAACAATTGCTCTTAAACTACTTAGCATTATTATTTATCTAAGTCTATCTAAATGATACGTACATATGTTGCATCATGTATGCAACAAATCCTTAATACTAAAGAAATATTTCTTTAATTTAATTATAATAATTTGTACAAAATATTTTTCTCCCAAAAAAAGAATCTTAAAAAAAGGAGTCTCTGACATTTTCTTATTTTAATTTTAATTTTGTTTGTGTTTTTTTTATTTTTTTCCCTTAAAAACTACTTAAAACTACTACTAAAGCTAACTATATACATATTTACAGGTGGAGTCTTCATCAGCTATTGTGCTGTCTGGTAGACCGTATTATATAGGTCGAAGGTTTTATATCGACGGTGATAAAACAACAGGTCTTCGCCGTTGAATAGCAGACCTTCTCTGTGGAGGGTATTGAGACAGTTCGGGGAGTGGTAGTTTGCATCCACGAGCTCGTTAATATTATTGAAGTTGTCTTCGAGACTTTAAAACCAGCTCATTTTCGCAAAAGGTTGCTTTTTGCAAAAATTTGAGAGCTCCCTCCATTAAGAAGACGTCAATTCTTCTGAAGGGGGTGTCCTTATACACTTGGGAGTTGGGTGGTAGCCTCCAAATCCCGTCGTCACCCAGTGTGGGCCTAATGTACAAACATGATCGGAGTATTCCCCTGTCCCATATACGGATTCTCTCCATTTGAGCGGAGGAAATGCTCCACCATACAGGGAAGGCATAGGCTACAATGGGCCTAATAACTTGCCGGTATATCAGGAGTTTTACCTGAGGGGTAAGACCGCCTGATCTGCATATGGCACGTTGATAAGCCCAGAACAGTTTTTTGGCCTTCCCAAGTATGTGGTCCACATGTCTGATGAACTGGAAATTGGGGTGAAAAACCACACCCAAGTATTTCAGCTGTTCAGACACGCAAACCTGTTGTCCTCCAATATGGATAGTTGGCTCGAATCTCCTGGAGCTTGGGAACAACAATTTTTTTACACCTTTAAACACAATGGCCTCACATTTCGAAATGTTTAGTTGCATTTTCCATTTATTAAAATATCTGAAGAGGACCTCTAGATATTGATTCAAACGGGCATTCGTGTTGTTTGCATGAACACCAGATGCAGCGATAAAGATGTCGTCTGCATATATCAAAAGTAGGTCTCCCTGCGGTGGTTGAGGGATATCACAGAGGAATATATTAAATAGGACAGGGCCCAACAGGGATCCCTGGGGGACTCCTGCAAGTATTTCCCTGTCCGACGAATACGCCTCTCCTACTATTATTATAAAATGCCTTGCACTGAGAAAATTGCCTACAAGACGGCAAAGGTTTTGGCTGATGTTCAATCTTTGCATTTTTAGTAATATGGCTTTGTGCCATACACTATCGAATGCCCGTTGAAAATCGAGACTTACTCCGATGGTAATTTGCCTACTGTGTAGCGCTTTAGCTACATGATCGCCCAGGACAGTTAATGCATGGGAAGTTGATAGGCCCCTTCTGAAACCGAACTGGTTATCAGTTAGGCCTTCTCTGTCTTCTAGTTCTAATGAAAGATTTTTCAGAATAAAATATTCTAACAGCTTGCCAAATGCAGAAAGCAGGCTGATTGGCCTGTAACTGTTGCCATCGGTGGGGTCCTTGCCTGGTTTTAAAATCGGAACTGTTTTTGCTGTTTTCCATGCCGTTGGAAAGTAACCCAGGTTTATACAGTGGTTGAAGACTATTGCCAGGTTTGTCCATGTGGATATGTCTGTCTTCCTTAAAACGATCTCGGGGACTCCGTCGTGCCCACTGGACTTGCGATTTGGTCTATGCTTTACTGCAGAACCAATATCCACTGGGGATATAAGTCTGAGTTGTTCAATTCGACCGCCATTGGTAAATTTTGCGAAAAATTAACCAGTGGTGCCCCAGTGTTGTAATCAAATCCAGTGTCATCGGGATGTTGTGGTTCATAATTACCCTGAATGCAATCAGCCAAGAAATTAGCTTTTTGCTCATCAGAGGTAATTATGACATTATCCCTGTTTTTAAGGTCAGGTATGGGGGTACGTTTTATTCCTGCAATAGCTTTAACCTTGCTGTAGACCCTATCATTCACTTTGACATTATTCAGGAAGTTTTCTATATTACGGGCAGACGGCATGAAGGTAGCTCATTTGCAAGAACTCTATTGAGTCTATTTCGGTTGATTTTCCTAAAATTGAAAAGTTGAGAATTTTCCTTGTATTCAGGTAAAATTCCCAGGAC
>NW_026885981.1:0-72381 GCF_032173495.1 Musca vetustissima
GGTTCTCTAAAAAGTATTCACTAAAAATCCACGTCTATGTGTCTAATAGACTTCTACGTAATATTCTTTTAAAATATCTGATGTTCCTCCAAAAAATATTCGTAAAAAATCTCCTGAAATCGCCTGAAAAGCCATTTGGTCTTTTGGGGATATAAAAATATTTTTTTTAATAATCCACGCGATTGGGTCTTTCCACGCCTAATGCTCTGTTGAAGTTCTTAAAATTATTCTTCAAAAATGCAGGCCTTTTAAGTCCACTGGTGCTCTAGGAAATGTTCTTTAAAAATCCATGCATACGACTCTGCTGAAGCTCTAAAAATATTATTTTAAAATCCATGTCTACGACTCTGCTGAAGCTATAAAAAATTGCCTGAAAATCCACGCCTGAGGCTCTGCTGAAGCTCAAAAAATATTATTTTAAAATCCAGGTTTTTAAGTTCACTGGTGCTTTAGGAAATTTTCTTTTAAAAGTCCACGCCTAAGGCTCTACTGAAGCTCTAACAAATATTCTTTAAAATCCACGTCTAAAGCTCTGCCGAAGCTTAAAAAAATATTCTTTAAAAATCCACGCCTAAAGCACTGCTCTAACAAATATTCTTTAAAATCCACGTCTAAAGCTCTGCCGATCATTTAAAAAATATTCTTTAAAAATCAACGCCTAGGGTTCTGCTGAAGCTCTACAGAAATATTCTTTAAAAATCCACACTCGGCTGAAGCTCTAAAAAATATTGTTTACAAATCCACGACTATGTCTCTTTATTATGTCGTCGTAGAACTCACATGACTCCAGAATGTTAATCCTTTTGCATTAAAATCCTTACCAAGCTCTACAATATCATGCTGGTATTTTGTACTGCAAAAATATGTACAACTACAACAATAGCATTGACAACAACAATAATCTGTATGTATCTCGAAAATTCCAATAGCTGCTGCACTTGACACACACAAACAATAGCAATTCGAGTAGGAAGAACACGCAAAAAAAAATAATCATAAACTATGGATCAACTTACCTGCATGCCTGTTGGACGCAAATGTTCATTCACCCAATTGCGAAATGTATTCGCCTGTATTTCCACCCATAAATCCTCATTGCCGCGTATGTTCATACCCTTGGCGGCAGTGCCCTCGGGACTGCGTGCCACTAGGCCGGCATGTGTGATTTTTTGTGTTTCGGTTGTGCCATCGGCATTGTGTTTTAGAAGACCGGCATGGGTTATTTTGGCGCCCTTTAAATCTTTAACATCCATGGTACCCACCATGGTGAATGTGTGTTACTATTTGTTGTAGTTGACCAGGGGGGCTATTATTTTTTTGGTTCTGTACACAATTCCACGAACACAATTTTTTTGATTTTTAATTTTTGGTTAAGACGTTTCGTTTGTTCACTTTTTTTAATCAAATATTTTTATTCAAACTTTTTTCAGCACAAAATTTTCATTCGTTCACTCTGGAAAATAAAAAATATATTTTTTTCAAAATTTTGTTTCAATTTGACACTTCATTTGTGTATTTTTTTAATTGGCAGTTGTGTTACAATTTATCTCACAAATTAACACTTTTCAAGGTACACGATTTTGGATCTCTTAAGCCTTTTGTTTCTTCTTCTTTTTCGTATGCACTTTCGATTTTTTTTAATATTTATGTTTTAATTTTTATAATTCGTTTTTGCCAATCTTTTTTCAAGAACTTTATATTTTTTCTTTATATTATTTAATTAATTTTTTTTTCCAATTAACAAATTTCAATTTCGTTTTCGTGTTTACACATCGATCGTTTCATTCAGACTGAAATACAATGGCAATACAACAAATTTCAGGTGGGTCTCTATGAAATTTTGCAATCGAATAATAACAACAACAAAGCTAACAACAATAACCATCAGCCGTCAACAGACAGCCAACACAACAACAATAACGCAAATTCTACCTACAGACTTGTGGCCAAAACCGACAGCAGTCACAGCGAACAGCGCCAAACCGCAGCAACAACAACAACTTGTGCTCCTCACACACAAAATATGTCAGTTTTAAATCACAGTCACAGTCACCGCCACTATAAGCCATCTCTGCTGTCCAAAACACGCTTAAATTGTATACAATTCAGATTCGCCGATGACGTCAGTTTTGACAGATCATATGCGTGTGAGAGCGTATGGGTGTGTGTGTTTGTGTGGTTGTGCCTGTTTACCAAGCTATGGCGATTTCATTTTCAACCACATCATTTTTTTATTTGGTTTATAAATCATTTTCGCCGTTTTCGCTCTTTTTTAAGCCATCACATAAAAAATGACAATAACAAACACTCACACATACATACAAAAATTTACCAACAACAACAAAATCAGACGCTTGAAATCATCACCTTGTTTTATTCTCTCACCTATAAAACGCCCGCAAAAAATACGATTATTTTGGCTTTGCCAATTTTTATGTAGGCAGCACAACTCTCTGCTACTCTAAAGAGAGAGACAGAAGAGAGGGATTTACTTAAGAAAGCTTTATGGCGCATGTGCAACTTCTCTAGTTGTATGGGGAGCACAGTGGTCTACTAGATATTTTTTATGAATATTTTTAGGGGACTTAGACGTTGATTTTAAAGAATATTTTTTAGAGCTTCAGCAGAGCCATAGGCGTGGATTTTTAAAGAATATTTTTTAGAGCTTCGGCAGAGCCATAGGCAGGATTTTTAAACAAATTGTTTAAGAAATTGAGCAGATCCATAGGCTTGGAATTTTAAGGAAATTTGATGGAGCTTCAGCAGGAGCATATGCGAGGCTTTTTAAAGAATATTTCTCAGAGCTTCAGCAGAGCCCTAGGCGTGGATTTTTAAAGAATATTTCTCAGAGTTTCAGCAGAGCCCTAGGCGTGGATTTTTAAAGAATATTTCTCAGAGCTTTAGCAGAGCCTTAGGCGTGGATTTTTTAAGAATATTTCTCAGAGCTTTAGCAGAGTCTTAGGCGTGGATTTTTAAATAATATTTCTCAGAGCTTCAGCAGAGCCCTAGGCGTGGATTTTTAAAGAATATTTCTTAGAGCTTCAGCAGAGCCTTAGGTGTGGATTTTTAAAGAATATTTCTCAGAGCTTCAGCAGAGCCTTAGGCGTGGATTTTTAAAGAATATTTCTCAAAGCTTCAGCAGAGCCTTAGGCGTGGATTTTTAAAGAATATTTCTCTGAACTTCAGCAGAGCCTTAGGCGTGGCTTTTTAAATAATATTTCTCTGAACTTCAGCAGAGCCTTAGGCGTGGATTTTTAAATAATATTTCTCAGAGCTTCAGCAGAGCCTTAGGCGTGGATTTTTAAAGAATATTTCTCAGAGCTTCAGCAGAGCCTTAGGCGTGGATTTTTAAAGAATATTTCTCAGAGCTTCAGCAGAGCCACAGGCGTGGATTTTTAAAGAATATTTCTCAGAGCTTCAGCAGAGTCTTAGGTGTGGATTTTTAAAGAATATTTCTCAGAGCTTCAGCAGAGCCATAGGCGTGGATTTTAAAAGAATATTTCTAAAAGCTTCTGCAGAGCCTTAGCCGTGGATTTGTAATGAATATTTCTTTGAGTTTCAGAAGAGCCTTAGGCTTGGATTTTTAAAGAATATTTCTCAGAGCTTCAGCAGAGCCTTAGGCGTGGATTTTTAAAGAATATTTCTCAGAGCTTCAGCAGAGCTTTAGGCGTGGATTTTCAAAGAATATTTCTCAGAGCTTCAGCAGAGCCCTAGGCGTGGATTTTTAAAGAATATTTCTCAGAGCTTCAGCAGAGCCCTAGGCGTGGATTTTTAAAGAATATTTCTCAGAGCTTCAGCAGAGCCTTAGGCGTGAATTTTTAAAGAATATTTCTTAGAGCTTCAGCAGAGTCATAGGCGTGGATTTTTAAAGAATATTTTTTAAAGTTTCAGCAGAGCCATAGGCGTGGTTTTTAAAGATTTTTTGAGCTTCAGCAGAGTCTAAAGCTTGGTTTATTTAAGAAAAAATTTTGAGCTTCAACAGAGCCTAAAGCTTGGATTATTTAAGAAAAATTTTTGAGCTTCAACAGAGCCTAAAGCTTGGATTATTAAAGAAAATTTTTTGAGCTTCAGCAGAGCCTTAGACTTGGATTTTTAAAGAATTGTTTTTAGGGCTTCAGCAGAGCCTTAGTCGTGGATTTTTAAAGAATATTTTTTTTAGCTTCAGCAGAACCATAGGCGTAGATTTTTAAAGAATATTTTTAGAGATTCAGCAGATCCATAGGCGTGGCTTTTTTAAGAAGCTTTTTAAAGTTTAGCAGTGACCATAGGCGTGGATTTTTACAGAAGTGTTTTAAAGCTTCAGCAGTGACCATAGGCGTGGATTTTTAAAGAAGTTTTTTAAAGCTTCAGCAGTGACCAGCGATGTGGATTTTTGAAGTGTATTTTCCACCCGAACTTCTCGATTTTTGTGAATGTTTTTAAGAATAATGTTAAAGGACATTTATAGCTATACAAAAAAAACCATTTTGCATCTTAGTTGTCTCCGTTTTAGAATCAAGACACTATTTGAGATGTCATTCCATATTTGGATTGAAATTTAATACCAGTGGGTTGGTTGCAACATTGTAACATAGGTAACCACTGTTAATGAAAAATCTTGTAAAAGCTTTTGTTGATCCCCCACATACAAGTTTCGACACTCAACAAAGCTACACATGAAGTATGTTGCACCGACCGCAACTAGCTATTCTAAATCGACAGTTTCCTCAAAATTGTATGTACATAAAACAAAAAATTCTCTCATTATTTCTATTTTAAGAAAAAAACATAGTTTCAGATTTTCGTAAAGTATATCATTGTGGCATTATTTATGTTTTGTTTTTTCTACATTGCTTTATTTTCCTCCTCTACGCTAGCAGATTTTTTGTTGCTGCTTAACACACACTCACACAGCAAACTGAAGAAACAAATCTTAAGAAGAAACGAAAATCCAAAAAATAAAAACAACAAGAACAAAAACCTATGTAGGAAGTTGTAATGTCAGTTAATGGAAAAGGTTATTTCGTTGTTGTTTCGCTGTTGTTCTTAACAAATTCTATTCTAACTGATATTCGTTGTTGTTGTGACTGCTACTTTTTGTGTTCCACAAAAACTGACAAGAAAAGAAAATATTTGCTTTACTTAAACTCCATGTGCATAGCCTCAAGTTATGGAAGACACAACAAAATATAGAGCAAAACTTTTTTGTTTGGTGTGCCTTCTTTTTAATTTTTGTTTGCAAATTAAAGAAGAAGAAGAAGTAGAAACGTCAAAAATATCATAATATTTTGTGGAACATCACTTAATTTGGTATGTCGATGGTTTACTTTTTTGCTATGTAGATAGTTATTTTGTTTCTAACGTTTTTGGAATATTTAATTGGCGATTTTGAAATGGGGGTTTGCTTTATTTTTGCTCTGTGCCTATGAGAAAAACTGGTATGGAATATCCAAAAAATGGGCCAGTAATAGATTTGATGAATTTATGAGTATTTTGAAAATGTGTATTTATATAGTTTCAATGAAGTTTTGAGGCTTTTGGGGAATAATTGATAGGGGGATTATTAAAAAAATTCTTTTATCAGAAGGAATTATTGAAGGGGGAACAGGCTTCATTATATTCATACAATGAATGTGTTAATACTACGGGTAGCCTGCAGGAATTCTGCACAACATAATATTTGTCATGTGCAGAGAATGTGAGGCAGAGTACTAAATTTCTAGAACAGCTTTGAGACTAATTGATCCAATTTCATTATTCAGTATTTTGGGAATTAAGGACCCGTTTTTAATCCGAGTTGGTTCTACCAAAAATGTATTATGGTATAGCACGCCATTTATAAAGCTCTCGAGCAATTACAGTTATTTTAAATGATTCAGAATCTACTGCCAAATTTCGTGCAAATCGAAAGATATATAGGGACTTTGGTGCACCATTTACATAAAATCTGACGAAAATATATATGGGAGCTATATCTAAATCTGAACCGATTTTCACAAAACTTAACACACATAATTCTGCACTTATGCCAAATTTTGTGCAAATCGAAGGATATATAGGGGCCTTGGTGCACCATTTACATAAAATCGGACGAAAATATATATGGGAGCTATATCTAACTCGGAACCGATTTTCACGAAACACTGCATACATCATTCTAGACTTAATTCAGTACGATATGCCAAATTTCGTGCAAATCGAATGATATATAGGGACTTTGGTACACCATTTACATTAAATCGGACGAAATTATATATGGGAGCTATATCTAAATCTGAACCGATTTTTCCCAATTTCAATAGGGTTCATCCTTGGGCCAAGCAAATGAGCTGTGCCAAATTTCATCCAATTCGGATCATAAATGCGACCTGTACTTTGTTTACAATTTAACATGGACAGACGAACGGATATGCTTAAATCGACTAAGAAAGTGATTCTATGCATATTCTCAAAAGGAACAATTAGTCTATCTCTAGTCTATCTCGATTATTTTTTCCTGTTACAAGCATATGCACAAATACATAATACCCTGTACCACAGTGTGGTGAAGAGTATAAAAATCCACGGCTATGAATTTCTCAAAACTATTTTTAAACCAGTGAGCGGAGCAGTATAGTCGGACGGGGCCGACCATACGATACCCTACACAACTTCCATGAAAATCTAACTTTTTGTGGTTCTATATTCTGAGATTTGGCAATATTTCGCGATCTTTGCACACTTTTGACTGGCTAGAGGTCAGCAAATGTTACTAATAATCAGTACAGCCCCTCTAATTACTTGTCCAGATTCCCTTCGCCGTGGGTTGTGTTGTGATGTTCGGCTTTCGACTCGAAAAGTACAAATAATTAAATTTTCGTCCACTTCATCCGAAAAGTTATTATCTGATCATCACCTAACATTTTAGGCATTGTCCTTGACCATAACTGGAACCTCATGGAACATTTCAAAGCGATCAGCGCTATATTTCCGCCCTCCAGTGTGGTAATAGGTTACTAAATAATATATGAATACGTAAGTACCTGTAAATATTTAAGTGTAACTCCCGCATCCGTGTACCTACGACAACATAATTGGTATCAATTTAAAGGTCAACCACTCCTCTTGGATATACTATCAACCTCTCGGGTCTATACATATATACGCTATATAATACAAATTTTGTAATTTTTCACACAAAAGTCAGGGTCCATTTGACCCGCTAAATATTGACCGATCTTTATCAAAACAGGCATGCTTATTCTTTGACCCGATCCCCTTCTCCATGCAAAAATTCGTGGTGTTTGGGCCATAATTGTGGCGTCTGGAGCGACCAGAAAATCAGACAAATATTTAGTTTTTGGTCCATTTCATCCCCTAAATATTAACCGAACTTTTCCAAAAACAATAGGGGTCTTCATTGGCCAGAACCCATCCTACATGCAAAATTTCGTGAAGATTGGTCCATAACTGTGGCCTGTATCGTGTTTACAAATTATAATGGACAGACGGACGGACGGACGGACACACATGTCTAGATCAACTCAGCTAGTCGAGATATGACGATCGGTATACTTAAAGGTGGGTCTAGGACCAATATTTCGCGGCGTTACAAACTTTTGGGGCTGCACAAAGCTATAATACCCTGACAACATAGTTGTGTAGGGTATAAAAATCAACGCCTCTTATAGATTTTGAAGAAATATTCTTTAAAAAGCCATGCCTCCTGTAGGCCTTAAAAAATCCACGCCTCTTATAGGCTTTGAAAAAATATTCTTTAAAAAGCCATGCCTCCTGTAGGCCTTAAAAAATCCACGCCTCTTATAGGCTTTGAAAAAATATTCTTTAAAAAATCCACGCCTCTTACAGGCCTTGAAAAAATATTCTTTGAAAAATCCACGCATCTCATGAGCCTTGAAAAAATATTCTTTGACAAATCCACGCATCTCATGAGCCTTGAAAAAATATTCTTTAAAAAAGCCACGCCTCTTATAGACCTTGAAAAAATATTCTTTAAAAAATCCACGCCTCTTATAGGCCTTGAAAAAATATTCTTTAAAAAATCCACGCCTCTTATAGGCCTTGAAAAAATATTCTTTAAAAAATCCACGCATCTCATGAGCCTTAAAAAAAATTCTTTCAAAAATCCACGCATCTCATGGGCCTTGAAAAAATATTCTTTAAACAATCCACGCCTCTTATAGGCCTTGAAAAAATATTCTTTAAAAATCCACGCCTCTTATAGGCCTTAAAAAAATATTCTTTAAAAAATCCACGCCTCTTATAGGCCTTGGAAAAATATTCTTTAAAAAATCCACGCCTCCTATAGGCCTTGAAAAAATATTCTTTAAAACATCCACGTCTCTTTTAGGCCTTGAAAAAATATTCTTTAAAAAATCCACGCCTCTTATAGGCCTTGAAAAAATATTCTTTAAAAAATCCACGCCTCTTATAGGCCTTGAAAAAATATTCTTTAAAAAATCCACGCCTCCTATAGGCCTTGAAAAAATATTCTTTAAAAAATCGACGCCTCTTATAGGCCTTGAAAAATATTCTTTAAAAGACTTTTTAAAAAACCAAGCCTTTTGTAGGCCTTTAAAAAATCCACGCCTCTTATAGGCCTAGAAAAAATATTCTTTAAAAAATCCACGCCTCCTATAGGCCTTGAAAAAATATTCTTTAAAACATCCACGCCTCTTTTAGGCCTTGAAAAAATATTCTTTAAAAAATCCACGCCTCTTATAGGCCTTGAAAAAATATTCTTTAAAAAATCCACGCCTCTTATAGGCCTTGAAAAATATTCTTTAAAAGACTTTTTAAAAAACCAAGCCTTTTGTAGGCCTTTAAAAAATCCACGCCTCTTATAGGCCTAGAAAAAATATTCTTTAAAAAATCGACGCCTCTTATAGGCCTTGAAAAATATTCTTTAAAAGACTTTTTAAAAAACCAAGCCTTTTGTAGGCCTTTAAAAAATCCACGCCTCTTATAGGCCTTGAAAAAATATTCTTTAAAAAATCCACGCCTCTTATAGGCCTTGAAAAAATATTCTTTAAAAAATCCACGCCTCTTATAGGCCTTGAAAAAATATTCTTTAAAAAATCCACGCCTCTTATAGGCCTTGAAAAAATATTCTTTAAAAAATCCACGCCTCTTATAGGCCTTGAAAAAATATTCTTTAAAAAATCCACGCCTCTTATAGGCCTTGAAAAAATATTCTTTAAAAAATCCACGCCTCTTATAGGCCTTGAAAAAATCACACCCTTTGAAAAAATATTCTTTAAAAAATCCACGCCTCTTATAGGCCTTGAAAAAATATTCTTTAAAAAATCCACGCCTCTTATAGGCCTTGAAAAAATATTCTTTAAAAAAATCCACGCTTGTGGAAGACCAAAGAAAAAATTTTCTATAAAAAATCCACGCCTCTTATAGGCCTTGAAAAAATATTCTTTAAAAAATCCACGCCTCTTATAGGCCTTGAAAAAATATTCTTTAAAAAATCCACGCCTCTTATAGGCCTTGAAAAAATATTCTTTAAAAAATCCACGCCTCTTATAGGCCTTGAAAAAATATTCTTTAAAAAATCCACGCCTCTTATAGGCCTTGAAAAAATATTATTTAAAAAATCCACGCCTCTTATAGGCCTTGAAAAAATATTCTTTAAAAAATCCACGCCTCTTATAGGCCTTGAAAAAATATTCTTTAGGAAATCTACGCCTCTTATAGGCCTTGAAAAAATATTCTTTTAAAAATCCACGCCTCTTATAGGCCTTGAAAAAATATTCTTTAAAAAATCCACGCCTCTTATAGGCCTTGAAAGAATATTCTTTAAAAAATCCACGCCTCTTATAGGCCTTGAAAAAATATTCTTTAAAAAATCCACGCCTCTTATAGGCCTTGAAAAAATATTCTTTAAAAAATCCACGCCTCTTATAGGCCTTGAAAAAATATTCTTTAAAAAATCCACGCCTCTTATAGGCCTTGAAAAAATATTCTTTAAAAAATCCACGCCTTTTATAGGCCTTGAAAAAATATTATTTAAAAAATCCACGCCTCTTATAGGCCTTGAAAAAATATTCTTTAAAAAATCCACGCCTCTTATAGGCCTTGAAAAAATATTCTTTAAAAAATCCACGCCTCTTATAGGCCTTGAAAAAAATATTCTTTAAAAAATCCACACCTTTTATAGGCATTGAAAAAATATTCTTTAAAAAATCCACGCCTCTTATAGGCCCTGAAAAAAAAAATATTCTTTAAAAAATCCACGCCTCTTATAGCAAATCACTTTGTCACGTCATATAACAACAAAAACAATACGTTTAACTTTTTTTAACAAACAAAAAATAACTCACTTGCAATTGTCATTAAATAAATCAACGATTCATAAAAATCTGACTCTTTTCAAATGAATTGCGGTGTACGTACGAATATGTACCTGACATTACAAATCTTTGAAATTAATGCGGACTAGCTTGGCAAAAAACAACAACAACAAAAACTACAAAAAGTTCACTGTCAATGTCAAATGCATTAAGAATCAACAATTTATGGGATATTTGAAAATCATTTGTTTTGTTGTCGTTGCTGTTGTTTTTGTAGTCTGTTCTGTCTACATAATGAGATCATAAAGCAAAAATGTATTCCACGGTTATGAGTTAAGTCTACAAAAAATGTTTGATTGTCAGTTCACAATATTTGTTGTTGTTGTTGTTGTTGCTCGGATTCTTTTTTTTTCAAAAACTGTCAAATAAAATAAGACAATAGGCAACAAAAACGTTTCATTCATTTTAAATATTTGTTGATGGGAAATTTATTTGTTGAATCGTAAAAATGTGGTATTTGTTTTGATTTTTATTTTTTTTTATTTATTTGTTGACATTTCGTTAAAAGTCTCTGACAGATGGTGGAGAAGAATTTTACGAGTTTCGCATGTAATTGGGAAAACTTGGAATATTTTCAAGGTTTGAAATGAATTGAAGAGAAAATGACAAATAAATAGAAGCGGACTTGTGGAATTTATCGCTAAGGCTCTGGTTGTTTTTGGGAAAAAAAATTCTAGTTTAAAACCAGTGAGCGGAGCAATATGGTCGGACGGGGCCGACCAAACGATGCCCTACACAACTACCACGGGACTCTAATTTTTGCACCCTCTTGCCCCATTAGAGATCAACAGCTCTTCCTTACACTGACATATTTTCCGAAGTTCTAATATTCGGTACATGTCCATATTCCATTCCCCGTGGGTTGTGTTTTGACGTTCGTCTTATAATTGTGGCTAATCGACTAAAAAAAACACAAAAATTAAGTTTTCGATCCACTTTATCCCAAAATTATTATCTGATCATTACCGAAAATTATAAGCGTTGGCCTTGACCATAATTGGAACCTCATGGAACATTTCAAAGCGATCAGCACTACATTTCCGCCCTCTAGTGTGGTAATAGGTTACTAAATGATATCTGAATACGTAAGCACCTGTAAATGTTTAAGTGCAACTCCCACATCTGAGTACATACAACAATATAATCGGTATCAATTTAAAGATCAGCCACTCCTCTTGGATATACTGTAAACTTCTCGGGTCTATGTCCTTCAGGGGCAAATATGTACGCCATAGAATACAAATTTTGTAATTTTTCACACAAAAGTCAGGGTCTATTTGACCCGCTAAATATTGACCAATTCTTATCAAAGCATGCTTATTCTTTGGCCCGATCCCCTTCTCCATGTAAAATTTCGCGACGTACGGGCCATAATTGCGGCCTCTGGAGCGACCAGAAAAACGGACAAAAATTAAGTATTTGGTCCATTTTGTCCCATAAATATAACCCGATGGGGGTCTTTATTAGCCAGAACCCATCCTCCATGCCAATTTTCGTGAAGATTGATCCATAACTGTGGCCTGTATCGTGTTTACAAATTATAATGGACGGACGGACACACATGTCTGGATCGACTCACCTAGTCGAGATATGACGATCGGTATACTTAAAGGTGGGCCTAGGACCAATATTTCGCGGCGTTGCAAACTATTGGGGCTGCACAAAGCTATAATACCCTGACAACATAGTTATGTAGGGTATAAAAAGTGAAAAAATGCGTTAAAAATCCTCCACCTAGGTATGCCAACAGTTCTTTGAAGTTAAGTTTTCAAAGCCACATAAAACCATACCACAGCAATGGGCGGTCATAATATAGGAAATGGGAATTTTATATAGAGAAAAATTTTATTGTAAATAGTCTGCTTGTAGGTACACTTAGAAGATTAAATATCAAATTACAGACACTAAATTTAGAAAACTAGGTTAGCAAAATTGAGCAGGAACTCTGTATGTGTTTACAATCATTTGCTTACGTTGAAAAATTTCTGGAGCGAAGTATTTTCTTTGCCAAGAACCTGGAATAATAATTTACAGCCTAATCGGTTGGAAAAATGCGACTAAAGCCCTAAAAATATGTATAATAGGCCGAAAACTGTATATGAGGGATATATGAAAACATGGACCTAAAGAGTGGATTTTTTTGCGAAGGATTTAGTTATGAAGCATTTCAAAATACAGCTGGTGCAAGAATTGAAGTGGAACGACCTACCGGAACTTTTGATGAAGGAAGGTTGAACGAATATTCTCTTTATGACTAAGCAAATTGACCATTTGACCCGCAGTAATGGTCTGCATTTGCTTAAAACAATCATAAAAATTAAATATAAATAATTAAATTATAATTATCCAGATGTATGACAGCCTCTAAAATGCCAAAATAAACCTTTTAGTTGCTAAAAGTCTCAAATGTCTGACTTCAAAACCCCAAAATGCCAAATTAGAGTCTTTTCGGTTGGAAAATGCGGCGGGACCTTTATATGGGAGCTAAATAAAAACTTGGACTTATAATGAAAATCTTCTGTGCAGAGGTATGCCAGGCTGCAACACCGTCAGAGGTATGCCAGGCTGCAAAACCGTCAAATAACAGTCTATCAAAATACCTAAAATTTACTGTTGAATGGTATATACACCGAAAGGTGTACGATATACCAAATTTTCAATATCAAATATCCTAGAAGTAATAAAATTGACGGTGCAAAATTCCAAAGCTCTGCCTTGCAAACTCTATTGTAATTTCAAGAGGCTTAAAATTTTATTCCGTCAATAACACTGTGAGACAAAAAAGAGGTCATGACGTGGAGGTGGAAAATTCCTAATGGGGATGAAAGTCCTTGGTGAGTATATGACAAACTCAGAAAGAGAAGTGGCATGACAATTTTATTTTGCTTGTGACCCTATTATACATGAAAAGATAGCTTCGTATCTTGATTAGAAATACTATATGTATTGTCTGAGATTTAATTTCTTTAGTAAAATCGAAAGGGATATTTTTTGTTTTGTAGTATACTTGGTCCTTCTTACATGATTGTGTGTCCTTTTTCTATAATTAAATAATTCAGACTCAGACTCCAATTATCACAAGATGTGATTCTTCATCCTCGCATTATTCTACTTGAATTTAGTTCATAAAATGTATCGCTTTAAGCGTTTTCCCATTTTTCGTGTCATAGGGTCTCTAGCAAAAAAAGTGATCATGTTATACCTCCGAACTTTGGTCTATGACAATTTTTTCATTCTGTGTTCTTCATACGATGTGATTTTTCATCCTCACAATATTCTATATGAACTTTGTTCATAAAATTTATCGCTTTAAGGTTTTTCCCAATTTTTTCGTGTCATAGGATCGCTAGGAAAAAAAGTGATCATGATATATCTCCGAACATTGGTCTATGACAATTTTTTCATTCTGTATTCTTCATATACTCCCGAAGATCATGAATCCTCAATGGGAATTTTCCACTCCCTTCCAATCTTGTCGCACAGTCTAATATTATAAACTTTTCCGGTCTTCATAATTCGGGGGAAAATAAATACGCCTTGAAAGCAAAATATTGTATTTTTTTACACAAAAGTCTTGGTCCATTTGACCCGCTAAATATTGACTAATCACCATGAAAGCGCCCATGATTATTCATTGGCCTGATTTCCTTCACCGTATAAAATTTTGAGTCACTTTATGACTTATACTATAAATATATTTTTTGGTCCATCTTATCCCCTTAACATTGACCGATCATTGCTAATAGTGACCTTCTTTGGCCAGAACCGGATTTAGGTGTAAAAATTCGTGACGATTAGTCCATAACTATTGCCTGCACTGTGTTTACAAATTATAATGGACAAACGGACCGACACACATATCTAGATCGACTCAGTCCATATGGGGATCGGTATACTAGGACCAATATTTTACGGCGTTACATGCATTACTCTTCCAACATAGTTGTGTAGAGCATAAAAAATATACCATTAAAAATTATTTTATTATTTCATTTTTGAGGGTATAAACATTTTGATGTTGGCATGTTCGATACGCCGCATTGAAAAATGTCTGATTTCGTCAAAAGCAGTTGATGCATCTAACCGGTTGACTAATCCTGCTTCAAAAGATTGTTAAAGTCTTTGTCACATAATAACTTCAGACTTCTTCCTGATTGTTTCAAATCCCACAGTACGCATATCTATATATATTAAAGACACAAATAAAGTGATTCACAAATCCATTAAGAATTTATCATTGCCCCATTAAAAATTCCCACATTATAAGCACTTAATGCATCTGAAATGTAATTACAATGAAGTTAAGTGAATTCATATAATTACTGGGTTATTTGCAAAAGGCATATTCACGAATTTCAATTTTTGGGATATTCATTTTAAAAATCAGAAAATTTAAAGTTTATTGCCAGATGGAATTACGAACATTTGTTAATCTTTCTCTCTCTCTAACAATTAGATAAAACATGTAATAAAGTAACTATATTCGCCATGCAAGATGTGTGGACTTATAACAAAACATACATCTGTAACTTATATGGTTAGAAAAGTCGGCTTGAAGTTATGACTTAGAAGGTTAGAAAATGCAGCTTGAAGTTTTATGATACTGAAATTGGAGCGTTATTATCTGTGATATATTAAAAAGTTCCCACATTATATGATCATTATATGATAAGATAATTTTTAAGTGTTGGATTCCCGATATGTCTACTTATAGCGATATCGGTTAGAAAATTAGCCTAACCTTACATGTGAGGGGTCTTTATATGGGGACTGGACCAATATTTATGTATTTATTGAATAATTTTTGAAAATATATCGTTCACCTTTCAAAAATCCGGAATATCAAGTCACAGCTTCTTCAGTTGTCTAGTCACAAACGTATGTACCCTATTACTCTATTGGACAAAATTTATTTTTTTTATATAATTTCAAAGGTATTACATAAGCGAATATCTAATGCACCCTGGAGATCGTGACAAATTAATTTAAATTTAAACATTTATCGGATTTCCGATAATTATCATTGCATTCAACCTTCATTGTCTGTTTAGTTTTGGTTTTTATCTACCCGTTGGCATTTGTATTGTGACTTGGCTTTCTCTGGTGATATTAGCGGCATTAGTTATTTTAAGTTTATGCAAACTATACATATGTGTGTGGGTATTTAGGCATTTAATGCAATTTTTTTTGTATAATTTAATATCGACACTTGTAATTATTTGCTGGGCGCACCCATACGTATTTAAACAAGGAATGATATTAGTTTGTTATTAGCGAAGAAAAATTGCGCAAAGAATTGCAAGTTAAAAATAATGTTTAATATACGGAATTACAAATATTTAAGAACATATTTTTCTTTTCCACGTAGTTTTCGTGCGTTACTAGACTACTCCCAAGTTGTAAGAGATTTGATTTTGTTATAAATGTAAAAAGAATGTATTCTTTAATATCCAGCGAAGACTTCAGCTGGGTTCCTCACTTATAAATCTATTACATTTTGTTATAAACAATATTTGTATACCCTTTACCATAAGGTGGAGTGTATATTAAAAATGTCTTTCCGTTTGAAAAACCCCGAAAAATTCGTCCTCATAAAGTAAAATATTATAAATTTCGTGGTTCCAAAAATATGGGATTGGAATTCGGCATCTGTCAAATAAGTTGATACGCCAATTCTTTATACCCTTCACCACACTGTGGTACAGGGTAATATGTCTTTGTGCATATGTTTGTAACAGGCAAAAGGAAATGAGATTGACCCATGGTTCCTTTTGAGAATATGCATAGAATCACTTTCTGTGTCGATTTATGCATGTCCGTCCGTCTGTCCATGTTAAATTGTGAACAAAGTACAGGTCGCAGTTATTATCCGAATTGGATGAAATTTGGCACAGCTCATCTATTTGGCCCAAAGACGAACCCTATTGAAATTGGGTTCAAATTTAGGTGTAGCTCCCATATATATTTTCGTCCGATTTAAGGTAAATGTTGCACCAAAGTACCTATATATCTTTTGAATTGCACGAAATTTGGCACAGCATAATGAATTAGGTCTTGAATGATGTGTGTTAAGTTTCCTGAAAATCGGCTCAGATTTAGATATATTCCCCATATATATTTTCGTCCGATTTAAGGGGACCTCCCCCATTCTCAATTTTTTATTTTTAAGATTTTAAATGGGCTGGTGAATGAATACCAATGCATGTTAAGGTTTGTAACTTTGCACATATATATTTGAAGGTTTAAAAAAGGAAGAACAATATTTTACAAAAGTCCTTATTTTTGATGGCGGGCATGATAACTCCTCACTGGAACATCGGAATCCGAAAATTCCAACGGTGTTAGAAAGAGTACATGTCTGGCTCTCGTATGAACTAGGATTATTGACTTCGCTCTAAAACTAACAAAATGGCGGACCTTTGAAAAAATATTTTTGGAAAATCGCCGATTTTTGACCAAAAACCAAGTTAAAAAATAAGGAAGATCTTTACAAATTGGCTTTATCCTAGTTCATACGATAGCCATACACTCACAGAGAAACGTGTCGTAATTTGGAATCGATTGGGTTATTAGTTTTTAAGTTACCGTGGCCGCCATTCGCAAAAGAGAAAAACGCGTTTAAAGTTTGAGAACCCCTTTAGCCGTCACTTGATGCTGACACAATAAATCGGCTACATTTTCAAGAGTTCTTGAGATTTTCACTTGAAATTTTGTAGGGATATTCTTGAATTAGTGTAGATTCGAATTAAATCAAAAAAATGTTGACCCCGTGAATGGGGCGGGGGTTCACTTAATGTAAATTGTGCACCAAAGTGCTTTTATATCTTTCGCTTTGCACGAAATTTGGCACAGCGATATGAGTTCGGTCTAGAATGATGTGTGTTAAGTTTCCTGAAAATCGGCTCAGATTTGGATATAGTTCCCATATATATATTTTCGTCCGATTTAATATAAATTGTGCACAAAAGTCCTTTTATATCTTTCGATTTGACCGAAATTTGGCACAGTGTAATGAATTAGGCCTTGAATGACGTGTGTTTAGTTTGCTGAAAATCGGTTCAGATTTAGATATAGCTCCCATATATATTTCCGTTCAATTTAAGGTAAATGGTGTACCAAACTCCCTTCATATCTTTCGGTTGGCACGTTATTTGGCACAGTGTAATGAATTAGGTGTAGAATGTTTTCTGGCCACATGAAAAATTTATTATCGGTTGCAGAATGACTTTATAGATGTTTATAGATCCAATTTATTTTACTGGTCCTTTAAAAATGCGACGTCTGTTAGGATTCATCTGTTTAATATACCCAAAGTGATGAAGGGTATCATATAGTCGGCCCCGTCGACTTTACTACTTTCCTTACTGGTTTTCATTTCAGTCCATAGTAAAGAAAACATTTGAAGAGACTTGAACGGTTACAATTATTGTTGTGCCTGTTTATCATTGTTTCGATGAGGTAAGTGAAAGTGTTGCCGAAGATTAAAATGGGTCCATTCCTCTTAGTAATTAAATTAGAATTGTCTTACGCCCATACTTCTTCGTAAGGGACTTTGGTATCACTGTTACTTCTAGGCGTTATTTTTCGATGATTAAGAAAAGAGAAAAATATATTCTAAACATTTCAAAACATTTTCAATGCAAAATTAGACCTTTAAAACCGACAATTGAGAGGTACCGTCTTATGGAAGCTATACCAAAGCTTATGTCGGCTCACGTTTTGGCGTAGCTAGCTCTGTGTGGCCTCAAGATTTTGTAACGCCGCGGAATATTGAACGTAGACCCAACTTTTAGTATACCGATCATCATATCTCAACTAGCCGAGTCGATATAGATATGTTTGTCCGTCCGTATGTCCATTATAATTTGTGAACACAGTACAGGCCACAGTTATTTTCGTCACGAAATTTTGCATATAGTGCCGGTTCTGGCCAAAGAAGACTCCTATTATTTTTGGTAATGATCGGTTAATCTTTATTTGTGTCTGTTTTTCAATGATGCTCAATTGATATTTGGGACCGAAATGGACCGAAAACTTTACTTTCCTCTGGTCGTCTAGAGTGATTTTCCAGTCGCCACAAATATCAGCCGCATATAACAAATTTTCCATTGGGAAACAAACTTATTCGAAAGGCTGTCTTGAGTGAACGGTCAATATATAGCCTGTCAAATGAATCAAACCTTTTTTGTGTAAAAACCTGTAAGGAAAGTAGTAAAGTCGGACCGGGCCGACTATATGATACCCTTTACCACTTTGGGTATATTCTACATATGTATCCTAACAGACGACGCGTTTTTGTTGCCAGAGACAAATTTATATTACATCAGTACGTTGTGTCAATCGGCCTAGCTATGGATCTTTTCACGAAGCTTAGCAACATCATTTTAGACTTAATTCAGTACCCTATACCAAAATTCGTGCAAATCGAAAGATATATAGGGTTTTTGGTGCACCAATTAACATAAAGCGGGAGCTATATCTATGGGAGCTATATCTAAATCTGAACCGATTTTCACGAAACTTGGCAGACATCATTCTCAATTTTATTCATTACTCTGTGCCAAATTTCGTGCAAATCAAAAGATTTCCAGGGACTTAAGTGGACTATTTACCTAAAATCGGGCGAAATTATATATGGGAGCTATATCTAAATCTGAACCGATTTTCACGAAACTTTGCACACATCATTATAGACTTAATTTAGTACGCTGTGCCAAATTTCGTGCAAATCGAAAGATATATAGGGACTTTGGTGCACCATTTACCTTAAATCGGACGAAAATATATATGGGAGCTATATCTACAAACATATGCACAAATACATAATACCCTGTACCACAGTGTGGTGAAGGGTATAAAAACAAAATTTTAATCTTATGTGGTAAATTTTTATTTCGGGAAAACATGATTCGGAAAAGATGTGGCATAGAAGGTGTTCACCTGCCAAGAGATTGCAAATATTGCGAAATATTATCCAGGGTTGGAATACAAATCCGCATAAACTTTGAGCCCTATTGCTTTTACACAATGGACTGAGGTGACCGACGTTGGAAAAGTACGAATCGTCACCATACGACTGCACTGATCCACTTTGCACTCGTTTTTTACATAAATTTTTATATCTTCCATCATATTAAATTTGTAATTCCGTTTGTAACACCTCGAAATATTCAGCGGAGACCCACAGAATTCTATGTCGATTTATGAATGTCCATCTGTATATTCGCAATATTTAAAATAGAGCTCTAAAAATTTGCGCAGACATTGCTAGTACACCTAGGATGTTTGGCATTGCAAATGGTTTGGTATAGCCCCCATATAGCCTCGAGTTGTGTGGCAGGTTGAAAAACATTTCTTCCAAATGGAATCATTAATAATACCTATAAGTTTTCCATTCAGCTATAAAACAAAGTGGTAAACATATTAGTTTCTGCAAATAAGCAGGAATCAGAAACTGAATTTAATGTCCAAATTAACATTTTCAAAAACATTTTCATTTCACAAAAAAAAATAAATAAATAACTTAAAAATGTTCATTCATGGTTATTCTTGAAAGTTTGTTAAACTCCTTTTCACTCTAGATGTGGGTGTACTCAAGTCTAAATCATCTATATTTATTTTGGATTAATACGTCAACTTTGCCAAAAAAAAAATCACAAACAATTTTGATAGCCTCTCAACACCTACTTAATTCTAAAGAAACTTATAAATGAAGCCATGATAAGAGAGCCAAACAACTTGTAAATCAAAACACCCACAACTTGTTTGTCAATTTTTTGTTTTTATTCACAAAAATACTTCAAGAGTCATTCATATAAATAACAGCTATCAAGAATGTGATATTGAATGTTTTCAAAAAAAATGACAGCCAAAAACTGATAGGCAGACAGTGTAAACATTGAAAAATATAGCATTTGATGGTGCATTGATTTGAAAATGAAAAAAAAAATAATAATAAAGAGGCATTCAAATCTTTGGTTTAGTAGAATTTTTCTATAAAAAATTTAATTTCAGTTCATTATTCATATTGCAACCTACGTACATTAACGTAGACCACCTGAACATTGCTGGCCTACGATGTTTTCTGTTGGTGCTTGTGGTGGCCAGTCGCTTCACTTCGTCTTAGTTTTCTAAGAGTAAACAGGTTTGTTGCTTAAGTCTTTTGTTTTGTTGTTTACAGGGCTTACCGGCTTACACACATTTTCATAGCAAGTGAGCTGTTTTTTTTTTTTTTTTTGTGAAAAAAAATAGTTCTTGTTAGATCAACAATCAAAAATTGGGAAATTCCAACAAGAATACAATGTAAACTAATTGGAATACAGTAAAACCCCTCAAAAAATTAAAAACTCTTCCAGAATGTGGCGCCTTACATTCTTTTTATAAAAAGTACGGATCAGTAATTATTTTTTCATATTCTCTCGAAAACATACCTTACCATAGGGAGCCTTTTATTTAATCGATAATCATTTTTAAAGGTTCCACTGTCTTCATATTGAGAATTTTTCCCATTTTTTTTTTGTGCATTCCATCTCATCTCTGTGTTATTTATAATGAGGAAAGTGCAAATCATTGTAATACTTTGTAATGCCCTTAATAAAAAGCACTTCACTTGATTAAACGTTCCCATTTTCATAGGCATTGACTGTCTGTCTGGCGGGCAGGCCAAAAGCCTTATCATTAATAATGCGAGTCATTTGTGTTCTGGCAGCACGGTAAAAGATGATTATTATAAGATTAATTAAGTTGAGTGCACTTTTTTATGATGTCGAACAAACCACATCAGCTGTCGTTATAATGCACTCACTCACATAGTCATCTCGAGTAATGCAATCTATGATAATTTGAAAATTTGTACGTTGGTTTTTGATTTCTTTGTTCTCTAAAGGGAACAAATTATGGATGATTGATGGGTTAACGGTAATTTGATATTTGTTAGTGATTTAAGGTTTAAGTAATGCATTATTTCAAGAAAAGAAAGTTCTAATCAATTTTGTAGAGATTGGTAGAGCCACTTAAATAAGTGTTTGAAATAAATTTTTGAAAGGTCAAATGAAGAGTCCCAGGCCTAAAGCAAGAATATATAATAGTTTGGGGAAAAAGAAATCCGTTATGAAAATGTCGATAAAATCGATGTTGACCGGCATGTTAGAAGTCGTAATATCGCCCAGGAGTTAAAAATCGACCATAAAATGGTGACTGGAGATGAGAAATGGATCAAATACCATAACCCTGTGAGAAAACGAACGTGGTAAAAGAGCTGTAAAGCACCTCAAACGGTGGCCAAACCAAACCTAACGGCCAGGAAGGTTCAGCTATGCATTTGGTGGGGCTGGAAAGGGATTATTTGTTATGAGACCATTTAAAGATAACAATTCTACAGAAACGGTCAAAATTGACCAACAGGAGAGTTGTCGTTGTAGGCGTTGTCCTTGACCATACCTGGATCCTCATGGAAAATGTCAATGCGATCAACGCTATATTTTCGCCCTCCAGTGTGGTAATGGGTTACTAAATAACATTTGAATACGTAAACACCTGCAAATATTCAAGTGCAACTCTCACATCTGAGTACATACGACAACATAATTTGGCCCTATCCCCTTCTTTCGCTAATGTACAAATTAGGACCATAATTGCGGCCACTGGAGCGACCAGAAAATCAGACAAAAATTTAAGTTTTTGGTCCATTTCATCCCCTAAATATAAATCTTTATAAAAAACAATAGGGGTCGTCATTGGTCAGAACCCATCCAACATGCAAAATTTCGTCCATAACTGTGGCAAGTATCGTGTTTACAAATTATAATGGACAGACAGACGGACGGACACACATGTCTAGATCGACTCAGCTAGTCGAGATATGACATTTGGTATACTTAAAGGTGGGTCTAGGACCAATATTTCGCGGCATTACAAACTCTAGGGGCTGCACAAAGCTATAATACTCTAACAACATAGCTGTGTAGGGTATAAAAATTTGTATCTAGGGAGGATTGTGCAAATCGAGTACTAGAGTTTTTTGCAAATAGGGATCAGCACTTCTATGAGAGAGGCATTATAAAGTTACCTTTACAAATTATAATGGGCAGACGGACGGACACACATTTATAAATGAACTCAACTAGTGGAGATCGGTATACAAAAATGTGAGTCTGGGGCTAATATTTTGTGGCGTTGCAAACTCTTGGGGTCACACAACGCTATAATACCCCTGCCACACAGTTATGTAGGGTAGACAAATATGCACCTCTCTTTTAATGATGGTGTGTTTAATATTGTCATCTAAAACTGACCACTTTATATAAAACTCTACTTGGCTAAAATTACTCGTTTTCATTATATAATTATTTGTTGTTTTTTATATATTATTCACAAAAGCAAACAACTAATTATATACGAATTGTTACAGCACGTAGACAATTTAACTAAATTAGAAATGTCCATTAATTACTGCAATTAAATGTGAACACATTTTTCTAATTAATATCAAAAGAATCACAATTTGTTCGCTTTATAATTGTTGTTGTTTTTACAGTAAAGCCACAAGTATGTATTTCTATGTCAAATTAATAATGGGTCACAATGACACTCACTTGCAAACATACACACACACGTATATACACTCTCAGCAACATCAAACTACTTGAAAAGAGTTTGTGTCTTAAGTCTTTTGTTATTGTTTGTTTGCTTTTAATTTTTTAGTTTTCCATAAGGTATCATTAACAGTGTACCCTAATGAAAAGTATGTAGAGGCTCCTCATAATTTATTTTTACAATATTTTACTACCCAACACGATGATGGATGCTTAATTATGAAGTTATAACTTAGAATACTTGAAACACACACACACAAAACAACAAACAACAACCACAACAATGTTACAATAATGAATGCAACCCAAACAACAGCAGTAGCAGCGGTGTAATAAACAATAGGGTGCCAGTTGCTGTTGTGGAATAACAACCTCAGCCTTAGCTAAATTGGAATTTTGTAAAGACAACAATTAAAACCGCTGTTTGAACTTTGATGTGGAATACAACAAAAATTACAGCAAAATACAGGCGAATAATCCAACAATTGTTGTTTGTTGTCTACAAACACAAGTTGAAATAGAAAAGGCGTAGGTTATATTGCTACGATTCATTTAAATTTTCTATGAATAATTCTACTTAATTGTGAACAGTGGCTATAAGCAATGAGCTCCACTTAAAATCTGTTAAAGTTAACATAACAAACATTACTTTTTACACAATTTCGTACGCTATGCGAAATTTCAGGTCTATCTAACAAATGTTGGGTTTTTCCAGCTCTATTTACTACAAATTGGACCAAATATATATTTGCGATCCATATCTATATATCTGAACCGATTTCAATGAAACTCAATAAACGTCATTCCATTTGCTTGATATTGAATTAAAAAATTTAAATATAGTTGACTCTGTGGGGCCGATACAACAAGGAGTAGACAGACGATTCTCGACGATAATCTAAGTACGTTAAAAATATTACGTTGTGAAAAATTTCGATGAAATTGGATGTTCCGTTCACTTTATATGAGATGTACGAATTTTCGAAATATAGACCTATTGTCGGCTATGTACAGGAAGGAGTGTACCGATACGCCCCATCTTGCAATATTATACAGCCATAGTTAAAATAATATATTAAGTTTGAAAGAGATAATACGATTTGTATATTTGGCATTAAATCGGACACTCCACACATCTGTTTACTAAATTAACAAATGTTCAAATGCTAAGGGGAAGGTACCAGAAAGAGTGGACCGATGATTTTTATCTTTGGATTTGATCTAGGCTAAGTAAAATTATAACGATAAGCAATGTTTGAATAATCCTTTCGTTTCATATACCATTTACAAAGATTCAAAATGTTGACCTTTTGTGGGAGGGGTATTAAAAGGCATGGGTCGATAAGTCCCACCTACCAACAGCACACAGAATTTGTTAAAATATTAAGTTGTTCAAAGTTTGCATCGGATGATTTGTTCGCATGATATTCTAGTATTTATTTTGAGCTAAATTGTCACCATTTCGTTGAGGGGGGAGGGGGGGTGCACTAGAAGAGGTGGACCGATTTTCCCCATCTTCGAACTTGTTTATAATAAATGTTTGAGTTTAAAATCGATGTGCAAATCGGATACACCATTCGCCGTTCGATTTATAAATATTGAAAATTTTGTGAGAGAGGTATTAGAAGGTGCGGACTATAGTTTCCTACCTTCGGGCAGATTCTAGGCTTGCGAAAGATAATAGGGTTTGCCAAATTTGATACAGATCGGATGCTTCGTTCGTATGATATTATATATTTTTCAGCAAAAAATTGATCAGTTTGTGGAGGAGGTACCAGAAGGAGTGGACCGATATTCACCATCTTCGAACATGAACTAAGTTTTATGAAATATAATATTACGATGTGCAAAGTCTAAATGAAATCGGTTACTCCCTTCCCCTTCAATGAGGCTCATTTTTGCGTAAGTTAATGCTTGGTTCTTGCACAAGCAGATGAGAAAGCTGTTGGGGAGTTTTAGAGAAAAAAAATAATAAATAAATAATAAATAAATAACCCGCCAAATACTACTGAAAAAAATCTCCGATAGATCTATGAGCCGATCTGCCAATAGATCTACCGCTTTTTTGTTGCTTTTTTATTGATATGGACTTGCATTGTGGTCTCTTTGGAAGTCTTTGAATGTCTCAGCCTATTTATACCCTTCACCACACTGTGGTACAGGGTATTATGTCTTTGTGCATATGTTTGTAACAGGCAGAAGGAAACGAGATACACATGGTTCCTTTTGAGAATATGCATAGAATAACTCTCTAAGTCGATTTATGCATGTCCGTCCGTCCGTCTGCCTGTCTGTCCATGTTAAATTGTAAACAAAGTACAGGTCGCATTTATGATCCGAATTGGATGAAATTTGGCATAGGTCACTTATTCGGCACAAGGACGAACCATATTGAAATTGGGAAAAATCGGTTCAGATTTAGATATAGCTCCCATATATATATATATATATTTAACCGATTTAATGTAAACGGTCCCTATATATCTTTCGATTTGCACGAAATTTGGTACAGCCTAATCATTTAGGTCTAGAATGATGTCTTCCAAGTTTCAAGAAAATCGGTCCAGATTTAGATATAGCTCCCATATTTAGTTTCGTCCGATTTCATGTAAATTGTGCCCCAAAAACCCTATATATCTTTCGATTTGCACGAAATTTGGCATAACGTTCTGAATTGAGCCTAGAATGATGACTGCCAAGTATCGTGAAAATCGGTCCAGATTTAGATATAGCTCCCATATATAGTTTCGTCCGATTTCATGTAAATGGTGCACCAAAGTCCCTATATATCTTTCGATTTGCACGAAATTTGGCATTACGTACTGAATTAAGCCTAGAGTGAGTCTGCCAAGTTTCAAGAAAATCGGTCCAGCTTTAGATATAGCTCCCATATATAGTTTCGTCCGATTTCATGTAAATGGTGCCCCCAATGTCCCTATATATCCTTCGATTTGCAGGAAATTTGGCATAACGCACTTAATTGAGCCTAGAATGATGTCTGCCAAGTTTCATGACAATCGGTCCTGATTTAGATATAGCTCCCATATATAGTTTCGTCCGATTTCATGTAAATGGTTCCCCAAAAACCCTATATATCTTTCGATTTGCACGAAATTTGGCATAACGTTCTGAATTGAGCCTAGAATGATGACTGCCAAGTATCGTGAAAATCGGTCCAGATTTAGATATAGCTCCCATATATAGTTTCGTCCGATTTCATGTAAATGGTGCACCAAAGTCCCTATATATCTTTCGATTTGCACGAAATTTGGCATTACGTACTGAATTAAGCCTAGAGTGATGTCTGCCAAGTTTCAAGAAAATCGGTCCAGCTTTAGATATAGCTCCCATATATAGTTTCGTCCGATTTCATGTAAATGGTGCACCAATGTCCCTATATATCTTTCGATTTGCACGAAATTTGGCAGAACGTACTGAATTGAGCCTAGAGTGATGTCTGCCAAGTTTCATGAAAAGCGATTCTGATTTAGATATAGCTCCCATATATAGTTTCGTCCGATTTCATGTAAATGGTGCCCCAAAAACCCTATATATCTTTCGATTTGCACGAAATTTGGCATAACGTTCTGAATTGAGCCTAGAATGATGACTGCCAAGTATCGTGAAAATCGGTCCAGATTTAGATATAGCTCCCATATATAGTTTCGTCCGATTTCATGTAAATGGTGCACCAATGTCCCTATATACAGAACGTACTGAATTGAGCCTAGAGTGATGTCTGCCAAGTTTCATGAAAAGCGATTCTGATTTAGATATAGCTCCCATATATAGTTTCGTCCGATTTCATGTAAATGGTGCCCCAAAGTCCCTATATATCCTTCGATTTGCAGGAAATTTGGCATAACGTACTTAATTGAGCCTAGAATGATGTCTGCCAAGTTTCATGACAATCGGTCCTGATTTAGATATAGCTCCCATATATAGTTTCGTCCGATTTCATGTAAATGGTGCCCCCAATGTCCCTATATATCCTTCGATTTGCAGGAAATTTGGCATAACGTACTGAATTGAGCCTAGAGTGATGTTTGCCTTGTTTCGTGAAAATCGGTCCAGATTTAGATATAGCTCCCTTTTATTATACATTGATTTTAAGTAATTGACGCACCAAGGAACCAATAGGAACAAAGCGTTCTGAAATTAATATAACCTAACCTGTGACAAGTTTGTTTGAAATCGCTTAATATTTGGATATAGCTTCCATATATATTTTCGCCCGATTTCAAGTAAATTGGGCATCAAACTCCTCATGTTAGTCAGATTGACATCAAATTTTGCACAATGTACAAAATTGAGCATAGAATTACGTAGTTGCATTTTCTAGAAGTACAGACATAGCCCAACGGAGGACCTATTTATATTTGTTTGGAGTCGATTTACATACTTTATGGATAGATCTAGGTAGATTCACATTTAGATAAATATCACATATTTTATTTCATCCAATTTCATGTTAATAGTCCTGTTTAATATACCCATAGTGGTGAAGGGTATCATATAGTCGGCTCCGTCCGACTTTAATACTTTCCTTACTGGTTTTTAAAACGAATTTTAGGATTGTTCCTCTCTATACGTTGAATTGACTGTAATGCAACATTTACAGTAATTAATACTTTCTCGTTAAAAATGATCGGTATAGATCTAGGTTTTACATTTCTAAGTTTTCGGCATTCTATATATCTTTGGAATTCTGGGTTCTAGGAGCGGGTTGTAACTATCTTATAAACAATTGTTTTTTAATGGTATATTATTTGGCATTTCGGACTCCTGGTGAATAAATCCTTAATTCCCAGAACATGTTCATAGTTTTAAATATCAATTTGAAGTTTTAGTTCACTTTTCCAACGCACATATTCCCCAGACGATATAGGAAATTTGGAATGCACTTCACCATATATTAAAATCGGCCGGACCGAAAGACGATTATACTTGTTATATTTTTTATTCCAATTTTATTCATACAGTTTCAATACCCACAATTCTATCTGTGGATCCACAAGAATTTTCTAGCAATACACATAATAGAATACATTTTTTAATTATATAAAAAATTCAGTGCATTGATTTAAATTTTGAGCCACTGTATTTTCATTGAGATTAATTTGATTTTTTCTGTTAATTAAACCCTTCCCTCTTCCCAAAAAACATGTCGTGATCAACAAAGACAAAAAGTGCAATACAAACTAACATGATTTTTTGTAGTTGTTGTTGTTGTTTTAGCAATTTCATAACATCCATTAAGGTCTAAATTTAGATTAAAGATTAAATTTAATGCGAGCAATAATAAAATAAAACGCCAGACTATATATCGATCGTTTGCCAATTGAGAACGACCTTGATTACTTGAGAGTTTTTTTTTTTTTTGCATGAGTTTTATTTTCTCTTTTTTCTCGATTTGCTGCTTTTCAATTATTTAAATAAACAAATCATTGAGACCCAAATAAAGTTGAACAGAACCGATGGTGGGTAATTATGTATTTTCACCATTATGCTGCGCTCTTAATTATGTAGCTCGCTTAGCTGAGTTGTATGTCATTCGAGTGACTTGCCATTATTTTTGAAGAATTTGGGTTTGAAAAAAAAACATTTTTGCAGTTAGAGATTTAGCAGAATCTAACATTTTTTTCCTCTTCTTTAATATTTTCCATGGAAACACTTTGAAAACGAAATTGAATTTTATATGTATTTCCACTGGGGTTTTTTGGTGTTTTATTTGTTTTTGTTATTTTTTTCAAATTTACACTTCACATGGCCATCACTTTACTTTGCTTTTTTGTGTGGATTTCCTAGTTTGTTTTGGTTGCTTTTTTGTATTACCGTTTTTACTTTTTTAATTTACGTATTCAACCGCTTTACACTTTATGGCTTACAACGTCTTAACTCGTTTACTTGTATTCGTTAACTGATCTCCAAAGATTTTTGGTTAAAACCTACACCATTCTCTTTCTCAAAGCTTTTGTAAGTCAAGCTTTATTTGTCACTCTCGCATATCTTCTTTCGAACACACTCATCTCGTTGGGGTCTCTCTCTCTCGCTCCCCAACCATGTTCATGATGTCATATTGGCCGCATTACCAGCATGGCTTATTGTTTGTTAGCCCTGTATTGTTGTTGTAATTTATTTTTGCCTCATCCATTTGGTATGCGGCTAACAACGTCGTAATATCCCATTGACTCTCAATTGTTGTTGATTTTCTTTTCGGTTGCTTTTTGTTTATCTTCATCTTCGTGGGGTTTTTTATTTATATCGTTTTGCTTTGCTAGTTTGCTTATTTTGTATCCCCACTTCATACACCGTTCGCTATGTCGTAATTGTTTGTTTACTTGTTTTTGTTTGTCTCCCTTTTGGCATATTCGTTTGCATTTAGGTGTAACTTCAAGAATCAAGATATATGGGTGTTTCCAGAGAGTGAAGTGGTGGGAATTTATTTTAGAGTGGTGTAAATTATGGCGTGGGTTTTTATATCAATCTTAAGGCAATGTATTATATGTATACAATAATGTAATAATATACAACTCAATCTGTAGTGTATATTAAGTTTGTGATTTCGTTTGCAACACCTCGAAAAATTTACCTGAGACCCCATAAAATAAATATATTCCTGATCAGAATAAAATTCTATGTCGAAATCATGGTAGACCTTTAAAATTTTTTCACAAACCTTACTACTATGATGTATTGATAGTATAATATATCGTTCCACACTTTAGGGTTACCCTTACCCCCAATAATTCATAATTTGAAGTTTTTGGCTTTCGGGATAGTCTCCATATAATGATACCCCCAATTTTCGGTATTTTGAAGCTTTTTGGCACGTTTTTCAACGAAATCGCCCCTAATTTGGTATCATTGGGTAGAAAATTGTGCTACTAAAAATCATGGATGTTGGACCTTTTATGGGGAAACCCCATATAAAGCTACGTCTCCAATTTCGATATTCCATTTCCCGGCCTAATTGATTCCAATTTGATATATTGGATTCTAATTGGGTAGAAAATCTTCCTTCCAGAAATTATCAATAATGTTCTATATTTTTCCAGCTAATCAGCTGTTATTTGGAATTGTGGGATCTAACGGGATAGAAAATCGTACAAGCTTCCAGAAATGTACCCACACAATGTTATTCTTAAAATTTCGTATTATCATTAAGTTCAAAATCTTCTTAGCAAAAATTATAAATATTGGCTCAAATCTCCAAGTTCCCAATTTAGTTTGTCCCATTTTCATATGATTTCTTAGGTTCTCAAGCCTTCCTATCGTTTTACTATCAATATCGACATTTACCTATTGATGAGCCTATAATTTGGTATAAATTTTTCATGAAAGCAAAAAAAAAAAAAATGACCAAACAGGTCCATGTTTTATTTGACATTATGGCGTTAACCGCCATAATTTTGCATATAGGATTCTTGGTGAATAACAACGGTTTTCTAGAAATTATTCAATCCAAGTGTACCGTTTAATTTTCGGTATGTTGAAGTTCCTCAGTGTCTACAATTAAGAAGACTTTTCATAGCATGAAGAATCGACTACCAAATAACGCAATAACATAGTCTTCATATAAATGTCCCGATCGATTTAAGGAATTTTGATTAAACGCTAAGAGGTGGAGGGTATGTACGTTCCAGTCCACATAACTATGTAGTTGCAAATTTCTCAGAAAGCTAGAAAGTTCCTTATGCTCTAAAAATTATATACCAAATTACGGACACTCAGTATGGGAAAAGCCAAAAAAGGTATTAAAAACCAGAAAGAAAGGTAGTAAAGTCGGACGGAGCCGACTATATGATACCCTTCACCACTTTGGGTATATTCAACATATGAATCCTAAGAGACGTCCCATTTTTAAAGGACCAGTAAAATGAAATTGGATCCACAAACTTGTCGTTCTGCAATTCATTACGCTGTGCCAAATTTCATGCAAACCGAAAGATATTAAGGGACTTTGGTACAACATTTACCTTAAATCGGACGAAAATATATATGGGAGCTTTATCTAAATCTCAACCGATTTTTCCCAATTTCAATAGGGAGTAGGGAATGCCAATTTTCATCCAATTACAATTTTACATGGACAGACAGACGGACGGACGGACATGCATAAATCGGTAGTACAAAATGAAAAAATTCGCTGTTGCAAACATAGCTTTACTGTGAAAAAAATGCATATCGGGGGCGGGGGGGGGGGGCGGACCCCCCGGACCGCCTCCCTGCATACGTCCCTGCAACAAATAACCCACTTCCTACTTACCACTTCTAAGCACCAATTAATTGGAATCACTTTTTACGAATCATTTTCTTTTATTATTTCCTTAAATTTCTTTGTTTTATTCGGTTTGGTTTTTTTATTAAGTATTCAAGTTAATACTTTTACATAATTTATTTCATAGAAATTACATGGTTTCCGTCATTAGTGTCATTTGAAATTTTTGGTATATACGTTTTTTGGTATATACGTTTGTTTTTTTTATTATTATTATTTATGTATTGGATGAGACTAGTAATTTATATAAATGCTTATGTAAAAATAAAAATTATATTAAATATGTAAAGGAGAAATGAAAAGGAATAATAGTGTGTAACAACTGGGTGTATAGTGTTTCAAAATTCTTGCAAGTCAAATAAAGAGTGAAGCATAAGAGTTTCAAGTTCCTTTTTAATATTATTAATTAATTATTTTAAATAAATTTGTTTATAAGCAAAGCATTACTAAATATAATATATTATATCTATAGATTTATTTTAACTAACTAATTGCGGTGCTTATTCATTTTTTTTTTTTTTTTTTTTTTTTTGGCTGACAAAATGTTGCATTTTATCAATTTTAATTATATTTCACAAAAAAAGGAAAATATGTTTGTATATCCCACAGCAAAAGTCTGGTTTTAAATAAGTATTGGACTTGATATAGGATTTTGACCCGTATGTGTACCAATATTGATATTTATTTGCGACGTAGGACACAATTTCAGAGAAAGATTTTTCCAAGACCTTGAAAATACTTGCGGGATACAACCTGTAAAATATATACAAGTAAAAAATGTTCATTACTCTGGTTCGAATCGAACAATCGATTTCATGGTCAATCCAAACTTTGTTAGACAATCACGACTTGGGCGGGCATTTAGAAATACTTAGATGGGCCCTTACAGTAGAGCTATATTAAGATATTAGCCGATAGTGACAGTTTTTGAGGACTTATACAGTCATACAGGACTTATACAGTCAAATTCCGATGGGAAATATTTAAAGTTTTAAAAACACAAAATGGCAAATATTTATATTTTGCCCAATCGCCATCAGGTATTTCCATTGGAAGGTTTCAACTTTGGAAATTGGAGCTGACCTTCATTTAGGGGCTATTACAAAACATGGACCTATAATGATAATGTAGGTGTATTCCAGCCTCCGAAACCTTGATATGCAAGATCACAGCTCTCTCGTTTTAAAAATTCGCCTAAAATTTTCACCTTTATATGTATGCTATGTTAAAATATGAACCTATAATGATAATTTTCTGCCTCTATATGGGAGCTATACTAAAACCTGGACTGATATAGTCCATTTAATGCTCACAATTCACGGAATTTGTTTCACTTTATTAAGATAATCTGCAATGAATAAATAATTTCTAATCGTACAAACAGCCAAGATAACTAACTGATTCCGAAGTGCAAGAATTTCAGAGTTTGAAAGCTTTTAAATGAATTATCAGTGTTAAAATATTGCTGTGGGATCTATACTAGTCGATGAAATCCGACTTCCACTTCCATTAATATAATTATTAAATACATTTCTTTTGTAATATTATAAATATGCAAATAACCATTCCTTGTGTACACATTACATTGAAACCCCTTTTGCTAACAAATATTTATTTATTTTGTTGGTATGGTATTACATTGCCTCCAATATATTGCGATAATAAAAAAAATAAATTAATTAATGAAAAAAAAACATTAAAAATCAAATACGTGTTTTAATAAACGGAAACAAGTGTAAATATATTTGTATATGTGTCGATTTTTTATTAATTATTTTTATTATTTTGAAATTTGTTTAATTATAATATTTATATAGAATTACATAAATTTAACAAATATTATGCGACGTTTCATTTTTTTGTGGTTTATGGTGTTTGTGTGTGTGAGTGATATTATATAAAATTCAGATGTCGATTTTTTATACACAATTTTTTATAACATAATAAAATCTAAGATTTTTCATAATTTCTTTTTTTATGTTAAACAAAATATTTTTTGTTTTTATTTTAGAATTAAAATTTTTTAATTAAATATGTATATATATACTTATGTAATCAATTATGTTTTTTTGTTGTTGTCACTAATAAAAATGTTTTTTTTTTGTTTTAATTTTTCATGGAATTTAGTTTACTAGTTTGGTTTTCTTTTTGTTGTATTGATTTTTTTATGTTATTGTAAATGTATGAGTTTTTTTCTTTGTTTTAATATATTTTGTTTTCTGATGAAACTCTTTATTATTTGTATTTCTCTGAATATTTTTTCTTTCATTTTACACAAATGCACCAATTTATTTTCTTATTGTTTTTATATAATTTACAAGGTCAAGTTGTTTTTGTAGTTCGAATTAAAATGTATTACATGAGGGAAAAACTCTTTATTACATGATTTTTTTTATTTTTAAAATATTAAATTTTTTTCCAAGAAATTCAATCACTTTACTGAAAAAAATATAATTTTAGGAAGTTCATTATTTTGCCAAAATATAGCGCCCAATTTCAAATATCCTAGGAGTAGAGGAAATGTATGTGATATATTTATGCCATGTAGCGATACGGCCCCATTTTCGACATCTTGGAGTTTTTAGCCGCATTCTTCAAATAAAAGGACTGTAATTTTACTTTCTTAGTTTTTGACAACAGGAGAAAAGTATCGAAATAGGTCCATATATGGATATATGCAATAGTCCCACATCATTTATCAGACGTAATTTGACAAAAAGAAATCGCTATAAGTCTATTATTTGATAAACCCCCAAAAAGCACACTTTCCATTTTTAAATTACATATTTTAATTCCTTGAAAAAAATCACTTTTGGGAATATATCGATATACCCCTTTATTATTGGCATTATTATACTTTTAGCCGAATTTTCCCACTGTAATTGGTGTTCTTGGAGAATGTGAAACGATTTTTTTTTTTTTTGATTTGAAATAATATATCATATTTGGGAATATTTCGATATACCCCCTTATTTTTGGCATTAGTAAAATTGTAGCCGAATTTTCCCACTGTAATCGGCTATTTGGTGTTCTTGGAGAATGTGAAACGTTTTTTTTTTCTGATTCGAAATAATTTATCATGACATGTTAGCATATAAAGGACTCTGGTACATTTTCGGCATTTTGAAGGTTTAACTCACATTTCCTCCGGTAGTGGCTGTAATTTGCATTCCGTATTCTTAGTGTCCGAATTTTTATACCCTTCACCACACTGTGGTACAGGGTATTATGTCTTTGTGCATATGTTTGTAACAGGCAAAAGGAAACGAGATAGACACATGGTTCCTTTTGAGAATACGCATAGAATCACTTTCTGAGTCGATTTATGCATGTCCGTCCGTCTGTCCGTCCATCTGTATATGTTTAATTGTAAACAAAAAGTATCCGATTTGGATGAATGTCCCTATATATGTTTCGATTTGCACGAAATTTGGCACAGAGTACTGAATTAGGTCCACAATGATGTGTGCCAAGTTTCGAGAAAATCGGTTAAGATTTAGATATAGCTCTCATATATAGTTTCGTCCGATTTAAGGTAAATGGTGCGCCAAAGTCCCTATATATCATTAGATTTGCATGAAAATTAGCATAGAGTACTTTATTAGCTGCATAATGATGTGCGCCAAGTTTCAAGAAAATCGGTTCAGATTTAGATATATCTCCCATATATAGTTTCGTCCGATTTAAGATAAATGGTGCACCAAAGTCCCTTTATATCATTCGATTTGCACGAAATTTGACACAGAGTATTGAATTAGATCCAGAATGATGTGTGCTAAGTTTCGTGAAAATCGGTTCAGATTTAGATATAGCTCCCATATATAGTTTTGTCCAATTCTTTGTAAATGGTGCATGAAATATCCTATATTCCTTTCGATTTGCTTGATTTTTTTTTTTTTGCAGATGCATCCCTTACTTGTGAATTACCTTTTCTCACAAAATGTTCAATACAGATCCATATTTCTTATAGCAGAAAATTCGCAACGACATTGTCCCCATCCGATCCAATTTAAAAAATTCTGAATACACGAAATACGGAGGAGGTTATATAACCCATCCAATCCTGATCGGTAAAGCGGAACAGTTGCCAGTTTTCCCAAAGAAACAGTTGATAATTTGCTTCGAAGTGATTTTTCCACGACAAACTTTCATTAAATTTGGTTCTTCTTCGAAAAGCCACATGAATGGTTGCTATTTTGTGTCGGGCCTCTAATATATATATATATATATATATATATATTTTTTAAATATATATATAATATATATATAATATATATTTTTAAATTTTCGGGGTAGGGTAAAAAATGTTCGTCCCGGCCGATCGTAACATCATTCTTACTTGATTTATTTATATATTTTGATTTCTGTTTTATAGGATATTAATCTGGACATCTTTATATTTAAAAAAAGACGTTGCTATGTGGCATACATGAAACGTACCCAATGATATTTTCCGAAAAAAAAAGTTTTTGACCCTTAGAAATTGTTCTGAAAAACCGAAATGTTAGAAATCATACACATTCCTTTCTATCAAATCTCAAAACTAGGTATGAGCCTTGTGTCAATTCAATTTTTGTATTTATGACTATTTGAAAGCGACTCAAACTTCATCGTAGCAGTACAGCTTGCTTAAAGTATTTTTTCCTTGATTAATACATTTTAATTCAAAATAATAATTGTTAAACAATAAATTTATTTTTATACTAATTTTAAACTATTATTATTTATAGACAAAAAATTTTTTAATATTTGTTTTGTTTTTCATTTCTTTTTTTAATTGGTCTTCTCTCATATATATAGAGCCTTTTTACCCTTGTATCTAAGTTTTAGTTTATTTATTTTTTTTCTCATCAAATTTGTTCTATGTACTATGAAGTAATTTATTTTTTGTTTTCTCGTCAATTTGTAAGTCACATTTATTTTTATAATAATTATTTCTTTTGTAACTATTTTCTGTGTTTGAATTCTATATATTTATTCTTATTACTCTTTTGTAATTATTTTAGAATTAGTACATTTTCTTTTTTGTTTGTTTGTTACTTATTTGGCAGTTCTTTGCTTATCCTAAATTATTTTTTCGGTTTTATTTTTTTTTTATTATATTCAAATATTAAATATTTTCTTATTTGTGTATTTAAAGTAAATCGTTTCCACTATACATATACATTAAATGAATTATGTATATAATTTTTTTTCTCTCTCGGTTTTTTATTTTTATATTTCAATTTTGTTTTTATTTTAAACCTTTTGGTTGGTAATTTTGGATTTATTCTGGAAGTTGGATTTTCTTGATGCTACCAAATTCGTTTTGATGATGAGACTGAGTATTTGTGTTTTTTGTTTAGTTTTTATTTTCATATATTGATTGAAATGTAGATATTTCTTTGGAAAATGTATATCGGAAGAAAAATAATTACAATGGGTTTGGTTCAATAGTAAATTGGTATACAAATATTGAAAAATACTTCGCGACACTAAGACGTTGTCTTAAAATTATTATAGAACTATTGGAAAGAAATTAGTTATTTGGAATCATAATTTTTCAACCGACGAGACATTCCGGGAACGTGAAGATTTAAAGTCATCTTTGCAGAACTTTTTAAATATAGGACCCTGTTTTAACATAGCCCCCATAAAATAGTTGCTTTATATTTTCATCATTTGTTGGCTTTTAGCTGCATTTTCCCCATCGAGAGAGGGTAATTTGGAATTGGGTTTCCTGGTGAATTACTAAATTCTTCACAGAAAATGTTCAACATAGATCAATGTCTCTTTAAGCTGACAATTTACAATGACATTGTCCATTGAGTGCATGCCACATGGGGGAGTTTATAAAAAGGTCGGCCCGGCCAAACTTAACCACGTTTGTACTTATTTTCTTGATGTGTGGAAATAGGAAGAAGTCATTCCATTCGAATATTGAAACAACTTACAATATTGAGACATTTATTCACATATCGTTTTGGACTATTATAGCCAATATCGAATGAAAACACAGTAGATACATAGAATAATGTAAAATCGTAGACATGATTTTAACGATTTTGCAGAAAATGCGTTTTACGTTTTCAATTTACTCACTCACTCTTGTCTTGAGCATAAGTCAAATTTGGAAAAGTTAAAATGTAGATTCAACCGAGCCGAAATTCTATATCTTTTATCATGGATTTGTTATACATTTGAATGTAATTTCATGTCTTGTAGGTAAGAAGGGAGGCCTATACAATCTTCACATATTCGTGTAGCCTAAATCACACCGATGCTCATCAAATAACTATGATCTCGCTTTTGCTATTAGAAAATGATGTACATAAAATGTCAGTATGCCATATCTGTGATTTTTTCTGCAGTTGAACCACTTTCGCTAAATCAGAGTATGGTTCAATCATACTCAATCCATATTGCAGTGCACCCGTACCGGACTATATCAATAATCATTCATAGTTTTGTATATATACCTCGCTTAGAATTCAGGCCCGGCTAACGACCTCTGCATTTGTGTTATAAAATCCACATATGCATTTTCCAAATTATTTTGATAAAAATGATGAATACAATACAGAAATCATAATGTACGAATTCATATAATGTACGAATTATATTTTTCTGTGTATCTTCCACATTCGATGTAGTAGGTCATGTATTTCCTCCGCTTTCCATCCATCGGTAAAGATGGCAGAAAAATTTGCACCAGAGTCATTCAGTCTATTTAGGAATTATAATATCAACTGTTGAAATATTTAGACTCTATTTAATAAACTATAGGACTTTATTTAACATGCTACGGAATGCCCAATTTGGGCCAAATATGCACCGTTTAGTTGGCATTTTAAAGGTAACTTCATAATGCCTTTCTCATAGAAGTCCTGCTCTCCATTTGGAAAAAAATCTATTAGTTGATTTTCACAATCCATATTAGATAAACTTTTTTATCATTAAAAACATTTTGCAATGCTTGACAAATATGATAATAGCTTGGCACAACGTCCGGACTGTATGGCGGATGCATTAAAACTTCCCAACCAAGCACCCGAATATCCTGGCAAGTCACTGTAGATGTGTGTGGCTGGCGTTGTCCTGGTGGAACACTTCTCCTGTTGGCCGTTTCTGGTCAATTGCAAATGGTATAAAACTGTTTTATGGTCGATTTGTAGCTCCAGGGCGAAGTTATGCCGGTCAACTTCGAATATTTCTCCGATTTTATAGACATTTTCGACGACCGACTCACCTGTACGAGGTGCATCTTTGACATCAAAAATTCCTGAATGGAATCTACGAACCCAAAATTGCACACCATTGGCGGTTACAGTATCGGAACCATAAACACCATTCACAATTTTAGACGCTTGGTTTATATTTTCGCCTTTGTCAAAGAAAAACTGTAGAATTCACCGAATTTTCTTTTTGTTCACATCCATTTTTAACACCCTATAACTCGCATCTGAATGCACCCAACAAAAAGCAGCAAAATATTTTTTTTTACTACGAAATGCCACCCTTCCAACGAGCATAAACCTGAAATTGTTTGCTCGATATTTTACGTGAAACCTATCGGTACAGCCATCTGCCGAAAAAATAATGGATTTATTTTTCCCCAACCCAATATGTGAGTCTATGGTCAAATCTGAATCTGGAATTTTTGCTTTTAAGAAGCCTACACGATACTTTGCAGCCAATTTAATTGGAAATCACTATTGGACTAAAATGCTTGCCTAAAAGGAACAGGAACCGTTGTATAGAGTTTCGGTTTCCAAAACTCGAATTTTTACTCCTATCTAATGTGAATTTAAACAAATATTTAAGAATGATCCTTCAAAGGTGGAAGTCACAAATAACAAATACCCTTAAAGATATATCAGATTTGTGGGTCAGGTAAAACTTTCAAAATATTTATAAAAAAACTAGCAGACCCGGCAAACGTTGTTTTGCCTTATCAGAATTTCATCAATATAGGGGTGGTAAAAATTAACGAATTCATAGAAAATATATTTCAGAAAAAAATATGCATAATATTTTCCTCCATATTAAATTATGTCAGTATGTGTGGTATTTCACTTTGTCAATTGGTCGAACTTATTCCACCAAATATTTTTCAGGAGAAAATCAAGTTTTGATCTAACTACTCTTATCTCAAAAGATAATTTAGTATTGATGGCGTAATTACTATTCCTATTTTGATCACATACGATTTATAAGTCCTTTGAATCATCACAATTGGTACAGATGTTCTTGAGTTATAAATAGACTATTTTTCGTTCCAGAAATTAGACGAAGTAACACAACATTCGATTATTCCAATATCCGAATTTTTTATGTTTTTCTCAATGTTTTCTTTTGCAAAACTCTTCCCACTGCAATTAAAAACAACCGAAGGAAAATGTCACATCATGAAAGGAAGATGATTCCATGGACAATTTTAAGCAACTTTTCTGAAGGAACCATAGGTCCATCTCGATTTTCGAGTCTCCCATTTATATATCTCCCATTTATATATAGCATCATTTTGATTCAAAATTTCATTTTTTATTCATCATTATATTATCTTTTTTTATGTGTATATGGGGAGTTTTTGGGATCGAGAATTTAAATTCTGATCCTTATTTTTGCCTATGACCGCCGCCAGACGGCGTTTCATATTTTAACTATTTTTCGTCTCAGAAAATAGATTATTTTTCGTTCCAGAAATTAGACGAAAATAGCAAAAATATGAATAAAACGCTGCGGTCATAAGTAAAAATAAAGATAAGAAATTAATTTCTCGATTCCAAAAACGCCCAAAAAAAGTATATAAATTGTCGGTATAGTACCACTTTATGGATGAACGCCATCTACGCAATCCAAATCCTTTTTTAAGAGCAATTTCAAAATCAAAATTATGGGTTTTAAGTAGCCGGACTTCGGCCGGGGCTTAAGACTTTCACCTATGGACAGGCGCATACATGGCTACGCAATCCAAATCCTTTTTTAAGAGCAATTTCAGAATCAAAATTATGGTTATTAAGTAGCCGCCCTTCGGATGAACTTAAAATTAAACAGAAACACTCCTCACGCCCTATAGAGGATATACACAAATTTTAGTCAAAATCGGTGCAATAGTTCTTGAGTTATGGTGCAAAAACTCAAAAAAACTAAATATTGCGCCATCCGTCGGATCAACTTCAAACTACACAGAAACAGTCCTCACGCCCCATAGAGCATGTACATAAAATTTGGTCCAAATCGGTGCAGCAGTTTTTGAGTTTAGCGATCACGAACATACACGTAATCAATTTTTATATATATAGAGATAAATTGATTATTTCCGACTTACACATACATATAAGCCTACAAAACCCTGGAGGGAGAGGGCTTCTATTTGTCTACACCAAGGGGAGATCAGGTATTCAATGCTAAGAATCAAGAACGATAGCCAAGAGTCAGTAAGATATGACATAAATATAATTGATACTAATGCGGATCGTGGGAGCTGTATCAATTGTTTCTATTAACTTGCCGAAGATTATTTACAAAATATCAAATGATCAAATATCCTAGGAGCTCTGTTGTAAATAAAGTGGTTTCAGACATCGAAAGAAATATTATGTTGATAGGCGTTGCTACGAATATTTCGATATTATGGGAATTTCTTAAAAAATTTTGAACCAAACACACAAGTAATTTAACTATGAAATATAAAAATTTGAAAACAATTTAAACTCGGTTTATTGTATTTTAATTATGTGACTTTGGCAGTGGAGAAATGATGAGTTCGAATTATTCTTAATAATAATTATTATTATCTTCGTACCTACAAATTATAATTAAAATTAATTATAAATATTTACTTTGCCTTTTTGTTGTTTATTTTTGCTATTTACATTACTCGTTTCACAATGAATTTATCGAGGGAGGTGTGGTTGAATTTTATTGTTTTTTTGGTTTTTATAAAATTTTCGCTATGAATCGCCATTATTGTAGACACTAAAATTAATCAATGTTTTACTTATTATTTTTTTTCCTATTCGTGTTTCAATCGTTTGTGTGTGTGAGTGTGAATGTTGTTTCATTTTATATGTAGGTGAATGTTTTCATAATATGAATAGAGTTTGTTTAAATATGTTATTTACACAAATTAAATTATCGTTTTTGTTTCTTTTTTTCAAACCTATGTTTGCAATAATTTTTGTTTTCATAACATTTTTCTTTATATGGAAGAATATTTGGCTGCCAGATCCACTTGCCGATCTTTACGATAATACCGGGCGGTTGATGATAGTATAGTGTGGCGACCTCTGTTACGCTGTTGATACACTTTGCCTAGATTTCTGGCATTTTCGTGTGAATGTTGATGATGCCGATAATGATGATGGTCATCATCGAAGTCATCGGTGTCGCCTTCATTCATGTGGATTCTTCTTGATGATGTCGTAGGTGTTTGGGTGGCCATATTTGAGAATCGTCTGTACGAATTCAACTCGGAACGATATGGTTGAGGTGATGCAACCTCATCATCGATTAAAGCTCGTTTGTTGTTGTTGTTTGTTGCAGTTGCTGCTCCTAAATGGTGTTTGTTGTTTTTTTGTAGTTTTTTGCGATTTGGATAATTTTTGTTTTATTTTGTTTCAAAATTCACATGATTTGTTTTTTGTGTAGATTTTATTTGATTGGATGCGAATTATTTTAATTTTTTTTTTTGGGTTTTTGTGTTAGTATTTTTGCATTTTTTGTTTTGTTCGAAATTAATGAGGCAAACGATGAAAAAATTGTACAAGTTATTATTGTGATTACTGACAGATTAGAGAGAGTTTAATAACAATTTTTATAAATATTATTTTGAAAAAAATACATGTTTCTATGGTAAAAAATATTTGCTGGTCTTCGTTTTCTATGTATGAGATTTGTGTTGAAACAAAAAACAACACACATATTGATTTATATGCCTATATACACACTTAACAATTAATAATTATAAATGTAGAGATTAAAAAAGGAAAACAAATAATTCGTTCATGTCAATATTATTTTTTTTAGATAAAATAACAAACTTTAGTTTCTATTTGAGTAAATAAATAAAAAATTGTATCCTTTGGCATGGCAAAAAAAGTAGAAATTATTACATTCATACATCGACTTTTGACATTAAATTTTAAAATCGATAAGCACTTAAATGAAAATCTTCCGGATCTTAGTGACATATGGAGTAGATGAATTTGTGTTTTAATTTTTTTGTGAAAGCAATGCAGAATTTGGAAACATATAAGCGGACGATTAAAATCTAATATCTATGTATTGGTACGCCATTTGGGAAGAGAATTTAGGGGTCACGAAATTTATGGAAAATAATACAAACGTTAGTCTTTTGATTTCTAGAAAATGTAGCAAATTTTTATTTATATTTTTCTATGGGACATGAATACCAGATAATACTTTCCTAATTCCATAAAGGATCTAAAAACATTTTCCAATAGAAAAAATAGGACCAGATAACTTCACATAATTTCTGTAAAAATAATATGTAGTGGTCCCACAATTTTTTATAGAAAAATATAGGATCCGGGGATCTTATAATATGACATACAAAATGTTTGCAAACATTTTCTAACATAATATACCAGGGATAGTGAACTTTTTTCTTATTAGAAAAAAACTAGGATGGGAAGGTCTGCGATTTTTTCTAGAGAAACACATAGGTCTGCAATTTTTTCATTAAAAAATAGGAAATAGGGCTATAAAAAGAATAGGACCTTGGGATTTTCGATTTTTTTCTATAGAAAAACAAAAGGACCTGGGGGTCTGAGAATTCTTTTATAGAAAAAAAGGACCTGTGGGTCCGAAAAATTTTTTATAGAAAAAATAGGACCTGTGGGTCTGACATTTAATTCTATAGCAAAAAATTTTACTAGGAGGTTTGAAAATTTCTTTCGTTTATAGCAAAAAATAAGACCTGAGAGTGCGATTTTTTTCTATGTAAAATATAGGCCATGAGAGTCAGAGATTTTTTTATAGAAATATTAGAACCTGGGGGGTCTGAGAATGTTTTTGTATTGAAAAAAAACAAAACTTCAAAATTTCCTACAAATTATTTTCTATAGAAAAAATATGACCTGAGGGTCCTACGAATGCTTTTCTATAAAAAAAAGGACTGTCCTACGACCTGTGGGTCTAGGAATATTTTTTTTCTACAGAAAATTAGGACCTGTTGCTCTAAAAATGTTTTCTATATAAACATTTAAACATGTGTGTTTGGTATTTTCTCTATGGAACAAAATAGAGAATGTTGGTGTGAGATTTTTTTCTATAGAAAAAAATTCGATCGGGAGGTCTGAGAATTTTTTCCTATAGAAAAAAAATTTGATATGGTGGTCTGAGAATTTTTTCCTATAAAAAAATCGGACCTGGGAGGCTGAAAATTTGTTTCTGTAAAAAAAAATGGACCTGTGTCTGAGAATTTTTTCTACAGAAAAAATGGACCTGAGGGTATGCAATTTTTTTCTATATTTGTTTCTGTGGGTGTGGTATTTTTATACCCTTCACCACACTGTGGTACAAGGTATTATGTCTTTGTACATCTGCTTGTAACAGGCCAAAGGAATCGAGATAGATACATGATTCCTTTTGAGAATATGCATAGAATCACTTCCTGAGTCGATTTACGCATGTCCGTCCGTCTGTCCATGTATTTTTGTGAACAAAGTGCAGGTCGCATTTATGGTCCGATTTGGATGAAATTTGGTACAGCTCATTTATTTGGCCCAGGGAGCTATTGAAATTGGAAAAAAATCGTTTCAGAACTAGATATAGCTCCAAAGTCCCTATATATCTTGCGATTTGCAAGAAATTTAGCACAGCGTAATGAATTAGGCCTAGAATGATGTGTTAAATTTCCTGAAAATCGTTTCAGAATTAGATATAGCTCCCGCATATATTTTCTTCCGATTTTATGTAAATTGTGCACTAAAGCCCCAAAATTCGGCCGATTGGCACACAATTGTGTACAATGTACTTACGTTGGTATAACCAAGGTTTTTGAAAAGTTTTTATATATATATATATATATATATATATATTTTCCTCCGATTTTAAGTAAATGGTGCACTAAAGACCCATAGCTAGGCCGATTGATCAACGTACTGAAATAAATATAAATAAATCTAGGGCAGGTTTCCCTGAAATCGGTTCAGATTTAGATAGCATAGCTCCCATACATTATTTCGACCTATTCGTGTTCAAAAATTTAGCATAGATTGCAGAATGGCATGTGTATGAATTCATGTTAGTCGGTTTACAAATAAATAAGGATCACATTTTTAAGTTTGTTCAATTTCATGTCAATGTTCCTTCGAAAAAGCGACGTCTGTTAGGATACACATGTGGAATATATCCAAAGTGCTGAAGCGTATGATACGCTTCGGCCCAGTCCGACTTTACTACTTTCCTTACTGGATTTTTTATAGAACAATATATGTGGGTCTGAGAATTTTTTTTTTTTATAAAAAAATTACATGAAGGTCTGATAAAGAAAATAGTTAACATGTGGGTCTACGAATTGTGGGACAAATGCGATTTTTTAATATATAAAAAATCATATGACCTGACATTCTATGAATTTATAAAAAATGTTTTGAGTATGAAAATATGATACTCAAAAATTGGAATACGTTGAACAATTTTTTTATAGAAAGAAATACGATCTAAGGCTCTGAAATAGGACATGAAGTCCTATAATATATTTGTCTTAAAAAAGTAACAATTTCCTACCGAATTGTCTCATGGAACATTTGCTACAGTTATATAAATATTATCCGATCACTTTCCTTTGTCGGAATCCAAATCCATTGTGCACGTTTGTAACGATAAGTGCATAGGTTAAACCTGCACTTTTTAACCCTTTAAAATTTCAGTTTCCGTATGGCATACCAACTCCTAATAATTATATCAAAAAATTTGACCGAAACTATACTACAAATTATAATAAATATATAATAAAAAATCTAAAGCTCATAAAATGAACACTGCCACAACATTTTCTTCCATTTACAAACAAGTCAACATTAATTCTTTTTTCTCGATTTCTTTTGTTTTTATGATTCTTAGCAGAGAAAAATACAATAAATAGATAATTTTTAATAATTTAACACTTAACAATAAACAAAGTTCAATGAGAGCAATTAACAATTTAAAAATAAATATATATTTTTTGGAGTTTTGGTAACTATAATTTTTTTGTTGATGATGTGAAGAGAGAGATACATAGATAAATAGAGTACGAGTAGTACATCAAAATTCTTGATGACGATGTGCTGATGATGATGTGTGACGTTAATACGAATCTTGAGATTTATGATAATGTCAATGGGTTTAAAGAATAGTTTTTGTTGTTGTTGTTTTGGTTTTAATTGTAGTTGTTGTGGTAGTAGTAGTGGTGGTGCTTGTGGTTGTCATGAATAACATGATATGTACATCATCGTCATACCGATCGGCTGATGGGGCAGCTCGCTCCCGTGTTATATGATACTCTCACGATTTCTCTCTAATTCTTCAGTTTCATGCTCTGGATCTAAGCTCGATGTCGATGAGACGCCGCATATTTGCATTTCAATTTCGGCCAAACGATTCTCAAGATCCCATTGCTGCTGGGATAGTTTTGTATTTAATGCTTGATTTTCCGATTCGACGGTATGTAGTCGTTCACGTAACCGTTTAATTTCATCTTCGAGGGCTTCGTGGGATCCCAACAGAGGTGTTGTACCACCACCAACACCGCTGGCCGCTGATGTGCCCGTGCCATAACAATCTAAATGCGAACTGGAATCGCAAATGTGACCTAGAGACATAGAGGCAGTGGAAGAAAAGAAAAACAACAAAATAAAGACTTATTAAAAAAGTGTATATTGGAATTGTAATTCCGTAATTGAAAGAACTATTTTTAAAAAATCCCCGCTTATGTTGGTACTTGAAAAAAAACATTTTAAAAAATTCACGCCTATGTTGGTACTTGAAAAAAATATTTTTATAAAACTCCAGTCTATGTTGGTACTTGAAAAAATATTTTTAAAAAATCCACGCCTATGTTGGTACTTGAAAAAAATATTTAAAAAAAAAAAATATTTTTAAAAAATCCACGCCTATGTTGGTACTTGAAAAAAATATTTTTAAAAAATCCACGCCTATGTTGGTACTTGAAAAAATATTTTTAAAAAATCCACGCCTATGTTGTGTTCAAAAAAATATTTTTAAAAAATCTCACGCCTATGTTGGCTGTTTGAAAAAATATTTTTAAAAAATACTATGTTGTACTTGAAAAAAATATTTTTTTCAAAAAATCCACGCCTATGTTGGTACTTGAAAAAAATATTTTTAAAAAATCCACGCCTATGTTGGTACTTGAAAAAAATATTTTTAAAAAATCCACGCCTATGTTGGTACTTGAAAAAAATATTTTTAAAAAATCCACGCCTATGTTGGTACTTGAAAAAATATTTTTAAAAAATCCACGCCTATGTTGGTACTTGAAAAAAATATTTTTAAAAAATCCACGCCTATGTTGGTACTTGAAAAAAAATATTTTTAAAAAATCCACGCATATGTTGGTACTTGGAAAAAAAATATATTTAAAAAATCCACGCCTATGTTGGTACTTGAAAAAAATATTTTTAAAAAATCCACGCCTATGTTGGTACTTGAAAAAATATTTTTATAAAACTCCAGTCTATGTTGGTACTTGAAAAAATATTTTTAATAAATCCCCGCCTATGTTGGTACTTGAAAAAAAATATTTTTAAAAAATCCACGCCTATGTTGGTACTTGAAAAAAATATTTTTAAAAAATCCACGCCTATGTTGGTACTTTGAAAAAAAATATTTTTAAAAAATCCACGCCTATGTTGGTACTTGAAAAAAATATTTTTAAAAAATCCACGCCTATGTTGGTACTTGAAAAAAATATTTTTAAAAAATCCACGCCTATGTTGGAACTTGAAAAAAATATTTTTAAAAAAAAATCTTGATTTTTTTTTAGTCCCCGCCTATGTTGGTACTTGTTTGTAGTTGAAAAAAATATTTTTAAAAATCCAAGCCCTTAGATTGATACTCCCTACACCAATTGTTCGGTATTTCGGCCTCATTTTTTAGCGGAATTGACACAACTGTGATATTTTTAGGGTTAGTATTTGATGGCCATACTCTGTTCCAGAACTCAATATGGGTCCAAATTTTGGTATAGCCCCCATATAGCACACCCCCGTATCGATATTCAGACACAAATAAATGTCACCCTCATAATAGAGGGTATATAAAGTCCGATCCGACCGAACTTAACAAAAATTTTATTTGTTATCCCCTGCCTGCTCACCCATCATTTCCCCCAGTCCACTTACCCGTTCGACTTGGCTGCGATTGCGGTCGTGTTGAATGATGTGACGTGGCTCTGCTACGGGGTCTATCATCTGAACTATGTACACTAGGACTCATAGAGCCCGGCGATTCAGTGGCACGTTGTATTCGTTCACTGTATGTTTGACTGGAGCGAGGACTAGGAGCTCGACTGGAAATACAAACAAGAAGAATAAAAAAAATATGTTGCAAGAGACATGTTGTAACCAAACATCAATTTTTCACTTACCTATAACCCGTATGAGGAGGCATTTGTTGCTGTGATGATTGTGGCTGATGTTGTGACGACGATTGTTGTTGTTGCTGCTGATGCTGCAGTTGTTGTTGCTGTTGTACTTGATCACTTGGATGCGTTTGACGCATTTGTTGCATTCCAGAAGAAAATGGCACTAGCGGTGCTGGTGGTAAATACATATCCTCGAGTGTGGTACGGCCACATGTCTCCAATAGACCCGGTGTGGATTGACAACGGCCCATGGCAACTGTATTAAAGTATTGTACTGTGTATTGTATTGTATTTTTTTTTTTGTTTTTGGTTTTTGTTTTTTGCATACAATTATAAATAAGAAATAAAAATTTGAATTTTTTAAAAGAATTTCAATTGTTGTTTTTGATTGTGTTGATTGATTATAAACATAGACGAAAATTCATATCAAATCAGAATTAATTGGTTAGTAACAAATCCATGTGTTTTTATTTGGAATTGTGATTGATCGAATGTGAAATGTTAAAGGACAAATGAAAATAAATAAAAAAATCAATAGTATCGAATTGTGGTTGTGAACAAAGAAGCTTTAATGTGATACGAATAGATAGAGGGATAATAATATTCGGTTACCTTTTTCCAGTGGTGCTTTTTTATATTTTTCCAAACGTTTAACAGCTATCGATTCCAAACGTACCCTTGCCGCTGGATATTCCTTTAGCACATCCCACATATCTTTTTTACTCAAAACAAATAGATCACTATAGCCCACCGAACGTACTGATGCTGTTCGGCGATTTCCTAATTGTGTACGTAAAGGGGAATATAAATGTAGAATATTTTTGTATGTTAAAAAATGGTTTAAAAATTTTATAAAAAAAATAAGAAACAATAAACGAAATAAATAATAAAATTATGGAAAGGATCATGCTTTATCTGATGGTAGCGTTTTTTATAGTAAATGGAATGACATATAAATTATGAGAATTGAAAATGGAAAGGATTAAAGATTGTCACAAATAATCGGTACCCTTTGCAATGAAATTCTTTATTCTCGAATGCCTATTTTATACTACTACCATTGTCCCATTGACCCATATTGGCGTTCTCTTGAATCTTGTTTATATTTTTTAAAAATTATAAAAATCGTGTTGTGATGCTCGGCTCATAATTGAAAACCCTCAATTACGCTGCTAAAAAACTGATCAAGTTTGTTTAAGCCATTTCATGGCATAACCAGTAATAGATCACCAAAAGCTATATATCTTGAACCAGTACCGTAACTTCGCGCAATATTTTGTCACGATTTGTCTGACCGGCGGAGACACATATATAAATCGTTTGGATCACAAAATCCTATGGCCTAAATCTCTAACAAATGTTATCAGTTATCATAGTAGTTGATCAGACGTCTTCTATAGTACGTATAACATAATATTTTTCTTCCCAATGTAAAAACGTTCGCTTAGAAGGAGTTTACATTTGTAAACCTTACACAACATGGTGTGGTCCCAAGATTTTGTGACGTCGCGAAATATATGTAATAGACCTAGCTTTTAGTATGCCGATCGTAATATAACTCGACTAGCTGAGTCGATCTAGACACCTGTATCCTTCAGTCAGTCTGTGCTTTTTAATATTTAAACACGATACAGGCCACAGACCAATATTCACGACCGGTTCTGGCCAGAGAAGGCCCTATTGTTTTTGGATATGATTAATGGCCCACATACTTAGTTTTTGCCCGTTTTTTATACCCTTCACCACACTGTGGTACAGGGTATAATGTCTGTGTGCATATGTTTGTAACAGGCAAAAGAAAATGAGATAGACACATGGTTCCTTTTGAGAATATGCATAGAATCACTTTCTGAGTCGATTTATGCATGTCCCTCCGTCCGACCGTCCGTCTGTAGATGTTCAATTGTAAACAAGGTACATGTCGCATTTATGATCCGTTTTGGATGAAATTTGACACAAGTCACTTATTTGGCCCAAGGACGAACCCTATTGAAATTGGGGAAAATCGGTTCAGATTAAAATATAGCTCCCATACATATTTTTGTCCGATTTAAGGTAAATGGGGCACCAAAGTCCCTCTATATCTTTGGATTTGCACGAAATTTGCCACAGAGTACTGAATTAGGTGCAGAATGATGTGTGCCAAGTTGCGAAAAAATAGGTTCAGATTTAGATATAGCTCCCATATATAGTTTCGTCCGATTCAAGGTAAATGATGCACCAATGTCCCTATATATCATTCGATTTGCACGAAATTTGGCATAGAGTACTGAATTAGGTCCAGAATGGTGTGTGCTAAGTTTCGTGAAAATCGGTTCAGATTTAGATATAGCATAAGGTACTGACTTAGATCAAGAATGACGTGTGCCAAGTTTCGAAAAAATCGGGTCAGATTTATATATAGCTTCCATATGGCATAAGGTACTGACTTAGATCAAGAATGACGTGTGCCAAGTTTCGAAAAAATCGGGTCAGATTTATATATAGCTTCCATATATATTTGCGTCCGATTTAAGGTTACATTACATCGGACGAAAATATATATGGGAGGTATATCTAAATCTAAACCGATTTTTACGAAACTTAGCACACAACATTCTAGACTTATTCCAGTACGCTATGCCGAAATTCTTGCAAATCGAAAGATATATAGGGACTTTGGTGCACTATTTACCTCAAATCGGACGAAAATATATATGGGATCTATATCTAAATCTGAACCGATTTCTACGAAATTTAACACACAACGTTCTGCACTTAATTCAGTACGTTATGCCGAATTTCGTGCAAATCGAAGGATATTTGGGGACTTTGTGCATCATTCACCTAAAATCGGATGAAACTATATATGGGAGCTATATCTAAATCTGAACCGATTGCATCCAATTCGAATCAAAAATACGACCTGTATATTGTTTACATGGACAGACGGACGGACATGCATAAATCGACTTAAAAAGTGATTCTATGCATATTCTCAAAAGGAACCATGTGTCTATCTCGTTTCCTTTTGCTTGTTGCAAACATATGCACAAAGACATAATACCCTGTAAAATTAACAAAATGGCGGACCTTTGAAGAAATATTGTTGGAAAATCGCCGATTTTTGACCAAGAACAAAGTTAAAAAATAAGGAAGATCTTCACCGATTGGCTTCACCGCTAGTTCATACGATAGCTTTACACTCACAGAGAAACTTGTAAAAATGTGGAATCGATTGGGTTATTAGTTTTTGAGTTATCGTGCCCGCCATTCGCAAAAGAGAAAAACGCGTTTAAAATTTGAGAAGCCCTTTAGCCGTCACTTGAGACTGACACAATAAATCGGCTATATCTTCAAGAGTTCTTGAGATTTACACATGAAATTTTGTAGGAACATTCTTGAATTAGTGTAGATTCCAATTAAATAAAAAAAAATTCTGATCCCGAGAATAGGGGGGGGGGGGCCCTTTAAATTTAGTAAAAATAAAAAATCGTTTTTTTTTTAACAGAGAATGGGGAGGTCCTCTTAAGGAATTTTCAATACACACCACGTGATGGAGCGTCTGAAGCTGACATCGTTTTTACTTGTTAAATGTTTGAAATGTTTAAATTCAACCACATTGGACAGAAAATGGTAATGGGTCTTAGAAAATGGAACAGAATCGTTATATAGAGGCTATGTTAAATATGAAGTTTTTTTTTGTGAGGAATTACGATTCCCAAAGGCCAATTTATATATAGGTAAGAAACGTCATATGCAGGTATTTAATTGTGGAAAATAAGTCGATTTTATTGAACGAAAATTACAAAACCATCATAGAATTTACCCTGATTTTATCCAAGAGGACTGGTCATTCTATAATCATAAAAAAACATTACAGTCTTTATATAATTTAATTTTAAAATCCCAATGTATTCTATTATGAAGCTTTGACTGTCTTCTGTAGTCCTTGAGCTAGTCTATTATAAGAAATCAAGTTAGCACAGTTATGTGCGTATAGATCAAATTGGATATTTTTTTCGAATATTATAGATTTTATTATGATTAAAGTGCAGAATCGACAGTAAAATAGTTGAAAAGGATTCGGTCCGAAGACACCTGCGGTCTAACACCGATAATTGCTCGTTTGATTATACCTTAAGTAGTCTTAGTCGAGGTTATGACATCCAAGGGCTTTCATCCCCGCCCTGAATACTACATCTGAAAATTTTAATATCATATTTCTAAATTTTTAAAGGCACATTATTTGTAACAATCTATGAATATGGAATTGTTTTTATTTTTAATTTTTTTGAAAATATTTTTTGTTTTGCTTAAATAAATAAAAAATGGGGTTCATGCACTATTTTCTTAAATTTGCATTTAGTTTTTAATCAATAAAATAATTGACATTTATGTAATGGTGATAGTAAGGCCATAAAATCGAAGAATTTACTTTTTTGAATTCTTATTTTTGTTTGATATTTTAATTACTTTATTTAATTGTTCTTTATTTTTATTTGAAAATTTAATTATTTTATTTAATTGTTCTTTTTTACTTTTTTTTTGTAAATAAACACATTTATTGCCTTTCTATTCGTTTTTGATGCTGGTGTATTCAATTCAATTTATGTGCTGATCTATGAATAGATTCATCTACTTTCAACAATCATAACATTTCTAGTTGATTTAAAAATATTGAACTCATAAATGTATGTCATACCAATTACTATGTGTTTGTAAATGAATGGGGGAAAAACTAAATAAATATTTCATAAAAAAAAACAAATATTAAACAATAATGGTAGGGATATAAACTACAAAATTAAGTAAAAACAAATAAATAAATATATATAAAAAATAGGTCAACCATAAATTGACTCAAAGACAATATAGGAAAAAAAAACTCACCATAAATATATATACGATTATGTTTTTTTATATAATATTTAATTAAATTAATAAAAATATAACCAACATATAAAACCAAAAACTATGGGTAGAAATAACCAAACAAAAAAAAAAATGAAAAACCTAGACAAATTGAATTGAACCGAATAATGTGAAACAACAGTTTTTTTGGTTTACAGCCAGGCAAAGCAATACAATCGATAAGGTTGTGTGGAGAGGATTGAAAAAAAAAACAACACGACACGGGGGAAGAGAGGGTACACCCACATATCATTTTTTAATAGATCATAGACATGGATACAAAAAAACGACTTACATTAAATAGACACATACACATATCTATATAGAGTTGCATACAACCACAAAATCAGTTCGCAATATGAATTTATGTGTGTAGTAAAATAGTATATAACAAATTATAAATGAACCAATGTTATAGGGGGGCAACAACACATGTTATTGTTACCGGTAAATTTATTTGGCTTGTTTTTATTATTTTTTATTAATTATTTATATATTAATATATTTTTTATTTTAATGTTATTATTGGAAAATTAGATTGTAATATGTGTGTTTATTATTATAATTCTTCGTTTTTATTAGATTTTAATAATAACATAATTAAGATAATATTATATAGGTAAATCTAATTAAAAAATATGTTTAATTTTATAATTTATAATTCAAATGTTTGTATTTAATACAAAAAAATTAAATGTGCGCAAGTGTAATATTCAATATTTGAATTATTATCAACTGTTATATTCATCTGTTATACACTGTTATAATAAAAGTTTTTAAAAGTTTCAGTGTTTGTTTTTAGTAGAACTTTTTTTGTTTTGTCATGTAGATCATCAGCGAAGACACATTTTATGTAGAGCTTAAACATTTGTGCGCATGCTCACCGTACTGTACAATGAAAGCTTTTGTTTAAGCTACGTAATGACATAATTCAGTTTAATTATATTTATAGTAGATTTTAATTTGTTGTACTGTACAAATATTATATATCATATCATGTGAGTCAATTTTACCCTTTGTGAGCCAATGGCAGCCACAGGCAACAAAATATTTTAGAGCTTCTATTTAATATACAGCTAGTAGGTATATATTAGTTGGATTTCATGTGTCAAGACCTGATTATGGACAACACATATCAAAAGAAAAATAAAAAAAACTCAAAATTTTTGTAGTTATGAGGTTTTCAATATCGCGAAGAGGGTAAATTTGTGTACAGTTCTAATTTGTGTATACAGTCCAAAGTATTTAAATCGCTTCGTATTCAAATTGTACGAATTCTATTTAGTGCACAATTTACATTTAATCGGACGGAAATATATGTTTATGGGATCCGATTTCCACGAAACTTGGCAGACATGACTCCAGACCCAATACAGAACGCTGTGCCAAATTTCGTGCAAATTGAAAGATATATAGAGTCTTGGATGCACCATTTACATTAAATCGGACGAAAATATATATGGAGCTATATCTAAATCTGAACCGATTTTCACGAAACTTCACACACATCATTCTAGGCTTAATTCAGTACGCTGTGTTAATCGCAAGATATATAGGGACTTTAGTGCACCATTTACCTTAAATCGGACGAAAATATATATGGGAGCTATATCTAAATCTGAACCGATTTTCACGAAACTTCACACACATCATTCTAGGCTTAATTCAGTACGCTGTGTTAATCGCAAGATATATAGGGACTTTAGTGCACCATTTACCTTAAATCGGACGAAAATTGTATGGGAGCTATATCTAAATCTGAACAGATTTTCTCTTTCTATATATAGGGACTTTGGTGCACGATTTACCTTAAATCGGACGAAAATATACATGGGAGCTATATCTAAATCTAAACCGATTTTCACGAAATTAAGCACTTATCGTTCTAGACTTAATTCAGTACGCTGTGCCAATTAGTGCACCATTTACCTTAAATGGGACGAAAATATATATGGGTGCTATATCTAAATCTGAACCGATTTTCACGAAACTTATCACACATCATTCTAGGCTTAATGTAGTACGCGGTACCGAATTTCGTGCAAATCAAAAGATATTTGGGGACTTTGGTGCACCATTTACCTTAAATCGGACGAAAATATATATGGGAGCTTTATCTAAATCTGAACCGATTTTCACGAAACTTAGCACACATCATTCTAGGCTTAATTTAGTACGCTGTACCAAATTTCGTGCAAATCGAAAAATATTTAGGGACTTTGTTGCACCATTTACTTTAAATGGGACGAAAATATATATGGTAGCTAATCTGAACCGATTTTCACGAAACTTAGCACACATCATTCTAGGCTCAATTCAGTACGCTGTGCCAAATTTCGTGCAAATCGAAATATAGTTGGAGACTTTAGTGCACCATTTACCTTAAATCGGACGAAATATATATGGGAGCTATATCTAAATCTGAACCGATTTTCACGAAACTTAGCACACAACATTCTAGGCTTAATTTAGTACGCTGTAGCAAATTTCGTTCAAATCGAAAGACATTTAGGGACTTTGGTACACCATTTACCATAAATCGTACGAAAATATATGTGGGAGCTATATCTACATCTGAACCGATTTTTCCCAATTTCAATTGGGTTCGTCCTTGGGCCAAATGAATGAGCTGTGCCAAATTTCATCCAATTCGAATAATAAATGCGACCTGTACTTTGTTCACAATTAAATATGGACAGACAGACAGAAGGACAGACGGACGGACATGTATAAATCGACTTAGAAAGGGTGTAATCACGGATCGTAATTGATGTTTTTCATAGAGAATTTGTTTGCCAAAATAGAATCCAAAATATCAAATTAGAAGCAATTTTGTTACAAAACGTGACCAAAAGCTTTAAAATGCGGAATATTAGTAGGATCATTTTGTACCCAAAATATCAAATTACCGCTAATTTGATTGAAAAACGTGCACAAAAGCCGCAAAATACGGAATATTGGAGTTTCAGATGTACGGGAGCTACCAGAAAAAATTGGGTCGATACCAAGTATCCTAGTTGTATGTCGATATTTATATCCATTGACAATTTTATGAGTAGTGGTAGTTGTGTACGGTATCATATAATGCGGCTCGTTCGACTACTCTGCACCACTTACTGGTTTCGAATTGGTCCAGAATTCGGGCTTCGTACTAATCTTTTTACAGAATTGTCTGTTCATCAGTAGCGATGCATCTGCGAAATTTTAATATGCTAATTACATTATTTATAAATCACACATATTTTAAAATATAAATAGGCTTAATACCCATAGAAGATGTAGAGAAGGAGAAGACGGAGGCTGATATCTTTCGGCTTCATTTCCAAAAGTTCTTGAATTCCTTTTTTTGTTATTTGAATTTTGCCTTGTAAGGGTGTGATCATTTGAAAGCAATTTTTAAGTGATTATTTATACTCTTTCGAGTCGAGCTTAATGATCAAAGTTTTGCAATGAAAAGGAAAGGCAGGAGAAGAACCTATGTACCCACCATTATGCGACGCGTTTCGCCGTTGGTTAAGCGGCTCATCAGGCATATTGGGCTATGTGGCTTTACAAATGTCGTACGTTGATAACTTGTATTTATTCCGCCCTGACGCGAAACTTGCATATGCGAATTAAATTCAAATTTGTCATAGTTCGATTTTTGTCTTTCATTCTAGAAACAGTCCTTTTCAAAGCAGATTTTTGTTGTAGCGATGGATAATTAATCCACACACCTACAATTGTTTCTATGGTATACACATGTTTTTGCGGACACATACCACACACAAGATTACAACAAACTGATTTACAATATTACAATATATGTTTATACGAATTAATTTGTTACAAATTGTTTTTCAAGAGATACTCAGATTATTGTAATAATATAAAAATAACAACAATAATTCGAATATTTAACAAATGTAACAAATAATTTTCATTGTACACACAATTATGGTGTCGAACGGAGGACACTTACGCATTATGCCGAACATTACAACAATGATGCTACAAAAACATTTAATTAATTGTTTTATGCATTTTCATATATACAAATGTATATATTTAAAAATCTCTCTCTGAGGGTACTCATTCGCATATACTTATATCTGTGTTTGTAAGTGATTTTCATAGCTGTCATAAAGTACATTTTTACACATCCTCATTAAGGCAATTCTTAATTGCCATAAAAATAATTTTTGTTGTTGTCTTGGGTTTTTATTTTGTAAAGCAATTTTACAGAACTACACGTAATTGGAGTTTAGTCGTAGCCAACATCAACACCAATGTCAATGTGTTGGGTTCGACATACTAGCACATCATTACAGCTGCGGCAGAGACGGCGAAATGTTGCATACAACATAACGCAACGGTTTGTTGAACACGCAGTTGTAGTAGTATCCCATATCCGAGTGGAAAAATATCCCTTTGGGTTTACCACATCTGTATTGTATGGCGGAAGGGGAGGGAGGAAATATAGCTGCGGTGTTCCGTGATGATATCCTCTGCTCGACACTACATGCCCTGTAATAACATGCAACATTATGCATCATTATTGGTAATTAAAACCATATTAAACGTCCATTGATATGACAGCTGTGGTTATTCTGGATATCCTTCCTCCCCATCTCTCTTTGTTGGTATATGAAACATGACTAGTATTTGGGCCTATAGGCAACGTGTAATGCAAATCAATATAATTCTGAGTGAAAAATAATGTTCATGGATTTTTTGTTGTTGTTACATATTTACTGTAGATTATTGGAAAAAATTATAGTTATATTATTTTGCTTTTTAACCGTGTATCTACGATTTTTAATACTGTAACCACTCTTATCCATGGATTCATTCACATTCACTGCAGTTCCTCATAATTTATGAAAATATGATTACGGCCTAAATGACCAATGGAGGAGATAAAATGTTGCATATCAGCATAATAAAAATTGCAGCTATTGAAAATCCATTATAATGATGGAGTGGATGGAGCTGTAAATCCATTTTCAATTAGAGAACAATTTCAGAAAGCCATTAAAGCTTAAGATAGGCCACACAATGTGTTTAATATTTGGGGAGATGTGGCAAAAAGGAAATAAGAAAAAAATTCAATGTTCATAGGATTTACGCAGGATGAGGTTCAGATAATTCATTTACCATAAGTTCTAGTGTATATTAAAATTAACATTCAGTTTGTAACACCTTGAATGCTAATACTAAAGTAATCGGTATTGAACATCGTTCAACGTTTTTTGATATACCCTATTATAGAGATTTGTGGTCTCCACACAGACCAATAGGTCTTTATAGAGACCTTTCGTATCCACACAGACAATTAGGTCTTTATAGAGAACTTTGGTCTCTTTATAGAGACCTTTGGTCTTCACACAGACCAATTGGTCTTTATAGAGACCTTTGGTCTCCACACAGACCAATTGGTCTTTATAGAGACATTTGGTCTCCACACAGACCAATTGGACCTTTGGTCTCCACACAAACCAATTGGTCTTTATAGAGACCTTTGGTCTCCACACAGACCAATTGGTCTTTATAGAGACCTTTGGTCTCCACACAGACCAATTGGTCTTTATAGAGACCTTTGGTCTCTACACAGACCAATTGGTCTTTATAGAGACCTTTGGTCTCCACACAGACCAATTGGTCTTTATAGAGACCTTTGTCTCCACACAGACCAATTGGTCTTTATAGAGACCTTTGGTCTCCACACAGACCAATTGGTCTTTATAGAGACCTTTGGTCTCCACACAGACCAATTGGTCTTTATAGAGACCTGGGTCACAATACAGACCGATTGCTCTTTATAGAGACCTTCGTCACTCAATGAAGATCTACACCTCTTTTAAAAAATACCTCTAGCTTTTCTATGAGAATACCTCCATTTCTTTGATAAGACGGCTACCTTTCCTTTATCTTGAGGATTTCGGTTGTAACTTGATATTTTGGGCGCCACATAACGCATCCAATTTTCGGTATTTTGAGGAATTTGAACACATTTATAAACCGAATTGGCTCAAACGTTATACATATTGGCTTATCGGTTTATAAAGGAGACTCCGTTCTGGTCTCTATATACGAACTGAATGAAGTATCTATAGATGACCTGTAGGTATTATCTATACACGAACAGAAGGGAGTCTCTATAGATGAGCTAATGAGATTCCCTATAGAACAACTGAAAGAAGGCTATAGATGAGCTGATGTGTGTCCCGGTAGACGAAATGAAGGGAGTCTTTATAAATGAAGTCTCTCTAGACGAACTGAAGGGAATGTCTATGGACGGGTTGAACAGATTCTCATAGACGAGCAGGAGCCTTGAGGGAAGTCTCTATAGATGAGTTGATGGTAGTCTCAATACTGAAGGGATTTTCTACAAACGAGATGCTGAGATTCTCTATAAATATGCTACAGATGAACTGGTGGGAATCTCTACAGACGAACTCAATGGAATCTCTATAGACGTTATCTATAAACGAAATGAAGGGAGTCTCTATAAACGAACTGAAGGGAATGTCTGAGGACGGGCTGAACAGATTCTCATAGACGAGCAGGAGCCTTGAGGGAAGTCTCTATAGATGAGTTGATGGTAGTCTCAATACTGAAGGGATTTTCTACAAACGAGATGCTGAGATTCTCTATAAATATGCTACAGATGAACTGGTGGGAATCTCTACAGACGAACTCAATGGAATCTCTATAGACGTTATCTATAAACGAAATGAAGGGAGTCTGTAAAAATGAAGTCTCTATAAACGAACTGAAGGGAATGTCTGAGGACGGGCTGAACAGATTCTCATAGACGAGCAGGAGCCTTGAGGGAAGTCTCTATAGATGAGTTGATGGTAGTCTCAATACTGAAGGGATTTTCTACAAACGAGATGCTGAGATTCTCTATAAATATGCTACAGATGAACTGGTGGGAATCTCTACAGACGAACTCAATGGAATCTCTATAGACGTTATCTATAAACAAACAGAAGGTAGTCTTTATAGTTGAGCTTAAGAGATTCCCTATAAAAACTGAACTCTATTGATGAGTTGGAAGGAATTTCCATAGATGAGCTGAAGGGAGTCTCTATAGACGAGTTTATGGGAGTCTCTACAGATGAGCTGGTGGGAATCTCTAAACACGGGCTGTACCGATTCTCATAGCTGAGCTTAACCGATTCTCATAGATATGCGGAAAGAAGGCTCTATATATGGCATGAAGGGGATCTCTACAAATGTCCTGAAGGAAATATCTATAGACGAACTGTTGGGAGTCCCTATAGACGAACTGAAGGAAGTCTCTAAAGATGAGCTGTAGGGAACATCTATAAATGACTTGAAGGGAATCTCTATAGACGAGTTGAAGGGAGACAAACTTAAGTGATTGTCTATAGACGTATTTATAGACGAGCTGAAGGGAGTTTCCATATGGAGAACTGATGGATACTCAATAAATGAGCTGAAAGGAGTCTTAATAGACGAGCTGAGGAGAAAGGATGATATGGTCGAATTGAACATTGTCTTTATACACGAACTGAAGGGTGTATCTGCTTCATAGGCAATAATATCAGAGTCCAAGGCTTGAGGTTCCGGAAATCTTCATATCATTCTTACTTGCTGAAGCTAAGTGAGTCCTTATATACCACCTGAAGTTCAGAAGGTATTTATATTAACGTAGCCTTTATAGACGATCTGATGGGAGAGTGTTTGTAACAAAGGAGTCTTCGAAGATGAGTCTGGGTTTTTATGGACAATTGACTACCCGCCACGAAGTATTTTGAGGGGCTAGATACGTTTTTCAAATGTATTGGGTATAAGTTTATATATTGGATTTTCATTGGGTGCAAATCTTCCTATCAGCAGTTAGAAGTATCTGATTATTTTTAAGTACAACCCCCATATAATGGTCCCATTTAGGTATTATGATGGTCTTGGATGTACTTTCCATACGATATGACTATAGAGTTAACGTTCGAAACAAATTTTACATATATTTCCCTATTATGGTAGAATCACCACAAAATGTCGCGCCCCTTTTGATGTATTTTAATGGCCCTAGACTCTTTTTTCAAGCAAAGGAGCTGCAATTTGGTATTCCGAATTTTTATATGGTGAAAATATCAATGCAGGAATCCCTAGACTTCTTTTCCAACCAAAGGAGCTGCAATTTGGTATTCCGAAAAATATCAATGCATGGAAGAATCACATCACCTGTTTCTTTGGAAATTATGGGCATGAGGAAACTGTTTCGCGTATGCAAGGACAGTCAGTTCTTAGATGTTCAAAAACATTTGTTAGGTTGTGCCTCATGTGAATGCGAGCTTTCAAACATCGGCTGGAATCAACGCATTTTTTCCAAAAAAAGAAACTCATTCCAGCACACGAAGAGATAAATGCGTCGTCAAAAGATGACGTTGAAGCATTGAAATTCAATGCTTTGGTGGAGTTGAAAAGCGCTTCGACAATTGGTTTGAGCGAAATACTCGCTACTATAAATAAGAAATTAGTTTGCATTAATAGAAGTGTGCACTAGTAATAATAATATTGAAAAATTATATTCAATTGTACATATTAACAAAATAATGCATTTAAATCTATATTCTCGTTTCATGGCGTATACGTAACAACACGCTTTACCACTCATACGCAACACAGTCCTTAACCTTCCTTAAGTATAATATGACTTACCCCATCTCAATAATCATTGCATACAATAAATTAATATTTTCAATAAACGAATATTTTCATAAAACGAAATTATTATTTTTTTATTTTAATTCACAATAATTGTATTGAAAATTCGCATACATTCGCCACTTGACCATTATCGTGCCCAGCCACAACATTAATTTTAATATGCAACTGTAATGAGATGTAATTACATTTGTATGTGTTATTTTATATTTTTTCTCTTCTACGAAATCCTCCAAAAACATGCAGTGCATTTTATGAATAAAACAAAATAAATACGAATAAAAAAGAAAAAAATGCGAAACAACACGAATGCCTACAATAACACATTTCATTAAGGGAAATCTTAATAAATTTATGCTGGCATTAACCGTTAAATGCTATCGATTTATGTTAATTAATATTAACGGTGACACATTAACAATATTTTAATACTTCGGGGGGAAATAATATTTAAGTATAATTATATCGGCAGATGAATGGCAAACTGATGATATCCTTAAGGTAAATACCAAAAGTAGAAAGAAAAAACTGGGGATTAAGTGAAATTATCATGAATGGGGAGGAATTATTTTTAAGGGAAATGAATAGCGTTATTTAATACTGAAGAAAATTGAACGAAAAATTACGATATTTTTTCTTCTTCATAGATGGCCTTCTTCGTCATAGAAGAGTTCAAGATAGTCTCATAGAAGAAGGTATACTTCCTCATAGAAAAACTAAAGTTCTTCTCCATCCTCATAGAAGAGCTTCTTTTTCTTCCTCATAGAAAATCTGAAGGTGTTCTTCATCCTCAAAGAAGCTTAAGGTCTTCTTCATAGAGGAGCTGCAGATTTTCTTCATATTCATAGAAGAGTTGAATGTGTTATCCTCTTAGAAGAAGTGAAGGTCTTATTCTTCCTCATCGAAAAGCTGAAGGTCTTCTTCTTCGTTGCACGCTTGAAGGTCTTCTTCTCCTCATAGAAGAGCTGAAGGTCTTTTTCTTCCTCTTTGAATAGCTGAAAGTCTTCCTTTTCCACATAGTAGAGCTCGAAATCTTCTTCCACATTGTGCTCTTCTATGTGGAAGAAGATTTCGAGCCTCAAAATCCTCTTTATAGAAAATCTGAATGACTTCTCCATAGAATACCAGAATGTGTTATCTATAGAAGAACAAAATAATTGTTCGATAGATGATATTTTCCGTAAAGAGAACAGAAGATCTCCCTGAAGCTTATGACACCCAGACGATAAGAAGGTATTCTTTACAGAACTCAGATATAAAATAAGAAGGTCTTGTTTATAGAAAGCTTCCATTCGAAAAAAAAAACAACAACCACAACTTCACAATAAAAGACCAGGTGGATTTTTCTTTAGAAGTCCAAATGGTCTTCTGGACATGAAAAGAAGATCTAAAGGCCTACTCGCGATTATAAGGTTAGACATTATTTTTTTCCTAGAGACCAGAAAATCAGGTCCATAAAAGACCAGAAGGTTTTTTTCCATAGAAGACCTGAAAACGACCACCGTAGAAAATAAAAAGTTTTGTGTTTTCTTATCCAATACAGGGTTGCCCATATTCGACGGACCCATCTGGCAACGCCATACCATTTGACAGAGATGTCAAATCGGTTAATGACATACCGCGTTTGAAGCGTCAGTCCAAGCTGATTTTTACCATGAACGCTCTGAAATAGTTGAAATGTACATTCAACAGAAGAAGTCAATTATGAAAACTCAACGTGCTTTTAAAACATTAAAAAATGAAAGAAGTGCGCCTTCTAAGAACACCATTAAGCGTTTATACGAAAAATTTTCGACTGGTAGGGCTCTTTCTAATCCGAAGAGGCCATATAAAAGTCGACCAAGGCGATCGGCCGAGAATATCGCTGCCGTACGAGCCAGTGTTGAGACGTCCCCAAGAACATCCCAAAAACGCCGAATTTGCATTTGTTCCCGTACAAAGTTCAATTAACGCAAAGAACGTTGCCTGCGGACAAGCCTCGTCGATTGGAATGGGCCCAAAGATTCATCGACATGGCCGAAGATGATGAGCAATTTTGGAACAAAATTATGATGTCACGTAAATAAGCAAAATTTCCGTTTTTACACCACTGAAAATCCTCAGGAGATTCAAGAAGTGCCTCTTCATGACGAATAAGTCACAGTTTGGTGCGGCGTTAGTGTGAAAACGGTCATTGCACCGTTTTTCTTCCAAAATGAAAATGGCCATGCTGTTACCATCACTCAGGAACGTTATCGCGACATGATGACCAATTTTGTGATGCCAATTATTCGTCGAAAGCGTATGAGGTAGTTCTGGTTTCAACAAGACGGCGCTCCACCGCACACAAGTCGCATAACAATCGATTTTCTTAAGAATTTGTTTCCGAGCTGTTTGATGTCGAAAAGTGGTGATTTAGGCTGGCCACCGCGTTCGCCCGATTTGACGCCGCCTGACTTCTTCTTGTGGGGATATTTGAAGTCAAAGGTTTACGTTAACAAGCCAAGGACCGTAGAAGAGCTCAAGGACAACATTCGTGAATAAATAGCCGCTATTCCGGCCGAAATGTTGGCAAAAACGATGGAAAATGCAGCAAAAAGGGCACAATACGTCATCAACGCCAGAGGCGGCCATTTGAGAGATATTATATTCAAAAATTGATGTAAACAAATATACTTGGAATATATTAAATGATTAACATTGCCAACCGCCAAATTTTTATTGTTTTCTTTGATTAAAAAAAAAACATAGGTCCGTCAAATATGGGCAACCCTGTACTTACAAAGGTAGGATATAAGGTTTTTTATACCCTCCATCATAGTATGGATACATTCTTGATCTGTGTAAAATTCTAAGACGATCTACACATGTCCGCCTGTCCGTCCATCCGTCTGTTGTAATTACGCTATCTTCTGAAGGAATTGAGAAAATTTTTCATAGAGTCGTCTGTTGTCTGCAGGCAAGTCAAGTTCGAAGATGGGCTATATCGGTCCACGTTTTGGCATAGCCCTCATCGGACTACGTTTATGCATAGGGTACTGCCCAATTTTCGATATTTTGGGGTTCTTGAGCGCGCTTTTCAACCGAATTAGCTGAAATTTGGTACATTGCGTTCTTATTGGGTACCAAAATTTCTCCACTAAAAATTATAAATAAAGGTACATTGGGGGATAGTGGTTACTCGTCAGTTTTACCCTACATATTATGGAATTCTATGACGATTTTGCCATTGGTTGTAATCATTCCGCTTTCTAAGGAAATCGTGATAAAACAAAACTCCAACCTGACAATAATGAAATATATCGGCCAGCATTTAGGCATCTCCGCCATATAATTATACCTTCTGAAGGAAAGAATCGAGACACAAAAGAAAAATATTTTGTTCGATATTGGCATTTGTCGGACATTAATTAGGCATAGCCCTCATAGAACTATAACCCCAAATATTCGCTAATTCCTACAATATGTAATCTAAATTGCAGAAGTTTGATGATTATATATTCTACCATATGTTATTAGCATCAGTCCACGCTTTGGGGTTTTGTATTTAGTGAACACAATGGTTTACATAAACCGGTTGCTACAATTATCGGTATAGGTTCACTTTTTGGTATGTTCCCTATATTTTCATTTCAAGTATCTGTCAGTATACCTATGGTGGTGGGTATCCAAAGTTCGGCCCGACTGAACTTAACGGGTTTTCACTTGTTTAATTTTTAAAATTGGTTATTATTCTTCAGAAAATTTAAAAACCAGCTTACGTTATTCTTAAAAAGTATAATTTAAAAAATCACGCTTCGGATTTCAGTTTTTGAGTCTTAAAATATACAGTTCTTTAAAAAATGGGCTTAAAAAAATTGCGGTATATAATAGTTTTTATATCTATTATTCTAGAAATATATATAATTTCTTTTTTCATTTCAGTTAAGATCTCTTCAAACATCTATTGCTATTGATGATATCCTTATTGTCTAATTGTATTTGTGTGAATGTGTGTATATTTGTGAAAATTAAAATCACATTACAAGCACTACAACAACATCCAGTGTGGCATTAAGTTTATTTTGAATGTAGGCTTTATGCCATAATATTGACTTATCAAGTTTGTGAAAACAAACACGGACACACACACATAGAACACACAAACATTCACTTGCACAAATATGTATGTAAATATTGGATTCAATAATAATAAAAATTTCTTAAAACTATAGATATACACACACACACTTATAGGAAAAATATTGTTGAGTAAAGTAAAAACATTTATCAGACACATAGTGTAGAAGGAATTTTTGGGGGTCAGGGATTCTTCTACGTGAGAGTTTTGTGGGAGTTGTTTGCAGAGAGTATTATAAAAATATAATTGAAAAACTATATTGATTGGTTTTCTTATTCAGTAAGAAATAATTAAATATTTTGTTTTTGTTTTTCATAAATTAATATTCATTTAAAATTTGAATTTAAAATTTTCTGTTTTTTTTTTTTGTATTGTATTGATCCGCCTGGCAGCCTAAAACTGATATTTACCAAGTTCTTTACCTGCTGTGCCCATATTTAATATGCTAATCTCTCCAAAATAGGAACCTGCCTTTAATGAAGCCATTACGGTTTTACCATTATCGGCTACCACCTGCAAGCGTCCACGATTAACGATGTACATTTCCTTGCCCACTTCACCTGGTTTGGGTTAACCATCATGGCGTTAAGTAGGAGACCAAAGTAGGGGGGTATACATTGGTGACGACGAGTTGATCGGTAGTATTTTTTGGTTAAATTCATTTGACCGGATGTTATTGGTGTTTGGTCGGTCGGTCGTTCGGATGGTGTTGGTGTTGCATTAAAAGTAAAGTTGGTAAGATGAATTATTAAGTGGTTTTTACAGTTTGCGGTGTCCGCACAGCCAGGTGATTTATTGAGCAATTTGTAAAAGTGTTCGGGGGTGGCGATGAGTGTGTGTACGTGTGTGTTCAACAGGGCAAAGGTGTCCAACACCATCACATGTGTTCGGTGAACGTAGCAGCCGTAAAGTTGTTCCATATGTTGTTGATTGTTTGTTTATCCATGAGTTTTGCCCATGCAATTCGTTTAAGTAGATTTTCGTTATTTTGGGTGTGTCACCGAGCCAATGGGGGCGAAATGAGTGGAAAGTGATTGCATATCACCAACACAAATCCACCAATTTCAGCCATATTAAAAAAAAACAGCGACAACGAGGCGATAACACACACACAACGCCGTACAATCAACATTGGAAGTTTTATCCCGGTAGTAGGGCAAGCAGCACGAATTCGTTTCGTTCATAGATTCAACAGCAGTAGCACCCGTCGAGTGTTAAGTTGTTCGAATGTTAAATATCCCAAGTGTCAGGAACAGGCCAACCAGCCATACAGCCAGTGAGTAAAGGCATGTGAGTGGTACACACACATAGATAATCCATGGAACGTAATACAATGTTGTAGTTGTTGTTATAATAGCAGGCAGATATGAAGTTTCGTCACCAATACCGTCATCATCATCAGCATCAGGACGATATGAAATTGTGTTTTTTGGTATTTTTCGCCATCCAGCCAGCCAGTTGTTGCACATTCCGAAAATCCACATCAGCGAGAGAATTGCATTAAATTTTCAGTGGATAAATATTTCAAAGAAGAGCAAATAAATAAAGGAGACAAGAAAATTCAACAAAAAATGATAATTTTATCCCCCAAAAAATTGGTGTATTTATTGGATCCATCACACACCGACAGTTCATTGAGATATTGATGTTTGTGTTTAAATATTTATGGGAAGAGAAAAAAAACAGAAGAAAAAAGATAAAGAAAATACAATTTAATATATTGTTGGATAAAAACGAACGTTCACACACACAAACTCATTGAAATGCAATATACTCGTATGGCAATTATGTTGCCAACAACAACAAAAAACTTTTTTTGGGTTGGAATTGGATGGGTGGTGCGTATGACTTACCTTTGCGACAAATATAGTCACCGGGTGAAAATAGGACCGGACGCAATCGTAATACCAATTCACACAGGAAACCAGCTTCGGTATTTTGAAATATCTCCACTCTTTTTAGGGTATCTAAATGGACGTTAATTGCTATTTCAGCCTGTGGGCGAACAAAATGAACAAGTAGCCAGGGTAGCAGGATTGGGAAGAGAGAGAAAAAAATGCGTTAAAAAGGAAAAAAAACATTGAAAGTTAGTTTAGAAATTTTTTGGAGCTAGATCAACCGGCCTAGGTTTTATTATAGGCTTCAGGAATCTACTGTAAAATATCAATTTATAAATAGTGTCCTCATTCTCATTCATTCCCCAAATAAATTTCCTATAATGTCCTTGGATGAAGTATATATACTCTGGTACATATTTTGGAACCACTGTAACCTTGTACACATTTTCCGTCCTAAAATTCACAGGATATCACTTTCTGTCCTGTGTGGGCATACATATATGTGTTAAATGGCACTGCCAATAACATGGCTTGAGGAAATCATGATTGTCGCAACTATTTGTTTCCCTTTGCTTTTTGTTGTGGCTACAACACATATCATGTCACTTTGAAAAAAAAATCACATAAGGCAAAAAACAAGATATGTAACATGGAAATGCAATTTTAGGTACGGACATTGCAGCACATGCTTCTATTAAGTCCGTCGATGAAGAACAATTAGTTAGTTTTTGGTTATTGTTTTTGTGAACGATATTTCTGCAGGACACTCATAGGTGAAATGGTATTTTGCACTGCTGGTCAACATTTCTAAATGAAGTGAAACAGTTTGGGATTCAATGGGTCAAACAATAAATATCAACACTTTAAAACATCCACGCCTTGTATTGGTCCCTAAAAAAATATTCTGTAAAAAATCCACGCCTTTTATTGGTCCCTAAAAAAATATTCTTTAAAAAATCCACGCCTTGTATTGGCCCGTGAAAAAATATTCTTTAAAAAATCCACGCCTTGTATTGGCCCGTGAAAAAATATTCTTTAAAAAATCCACGCCTTGTATTGGTCCCTGAAAAAATATTCTTTAAAAAATCCACGCCTTGTATTGGTCCCTGAAAAAATATTCTTTAAAAAATCCACGCCTTGTATTGGTCCCTGAAAAAATATTCTTTAAAAAATCCACGCCTTGTATTGGTCCCTGAAAAAATATTCGTTAAAAAATCCACGCCTTGTATTGGTCCCAAAAAAAATATTCTTTAAAAAATCCGCGCCTTGTATTGGTCCCCGAAAAAATATTCTTTAAAAAATACGCGCCTTGTATTGGTCCCCGAAAAAATATTCTTTAAAAAAGTCACGTCTTGTGTTGGCCTCTGAAAAAATATTCTTCTAAAAATTCGCGCCTTGTATTGGTCTGTGAAAAAATATTCTTTAAAAAATCCACGCCTTTTGTTGGTCCCTGAAAAAATATTCTTTAAAAAATTTACGCCTTGTATTGGTCTCTGAAAAAAAATATTCTTAAAAAATCCACGCCTTGTATTGGTCCCTGAAAAATATTCTTTAAAAAATCCACGTCTTGTATTGGTCCCTGAAAAAATATTCTTAAAAAAAAATCACGTATTTTGTTGTTGTTTTTTATTATTTGAAAATGTATTCTTTATGTTGGTAATGTTATCTTTCAATTGAGCACCATTTGTTCCCATAAAATAACTCATAAAAATCTAAAAAAAATTGTTCTCTTAACAAACCCCCCAAAAATCCTTGTCAAATTGAATTTTCGCTTATAAACACATATATTTACCTTTAATTTATCAGGAAGACATGATACGGCACGTTCCTCGTCGGAACATTTTTGCGTCAGCCACAGGTAATCGAACCATTTGATGACCTTCACCTGCAGATGATTGGGCACACGTCGCATACGCATATACGTTTTCACGCCATCCAATTTCGCTATAAATAGAACAAAAGCAGAAAACACACCCACACATATGCACAAATTAATTACAGTTGTTCACCTCAAATTCATATACATATATTAAATTTTAGAAGTTTTTTGCAAAACTATAATAAATGTTATAATTAATTTTCGCATATGTACACAAATGTCTGTCGAAAAATTTCACAGAGCTTTAGATATATTTGTTCCAGAAACCCCAACAACAACAACAAAATATGGACAACAACTGAATTCTAATTTATTGACAGTCTGACTGACCACCAAAAACAATAATTAAAATATTTTCACAGATTTGTCAAAACAACGAAAAAAAATAGAAAGCAGAAACATAACAACAGTTGGATTTGTATTCGATTACTGCAGGTCCGTTACGTTTCATTTGTAAATTAATTTTAAATTGAAAATTTTGAGGTCTGTCCGAAACGTGTGAAAATTTCCCAAAAACATATTATTGAATGGCATTTCTACATGAACGGATTTGTGGTTATCGAAATATTAATGAATTTTTGGTTTCCAAAAATTAAATTCGTGTAATGAATTTTTAAAAATCAATGTGGCAAGAAATTTGCGATGATGGTTGTTGCGAATTTAAATCTGGGGATTTTTTTGGTTTTAAATTTGTATTACAATTTAAAAAAAATAATTTTTTCAAGTAAACACCAGTAAGGAAAGTTGAAATGTCGGCCGGCTATATGATACCTTTCACCACTTTGGGTACTTGCAAGAGATGCTCATACGTACAATATCCTGTAGATAGAATAGCCACAGCATCTTTGTGGGACCATTGAAATGGATCAGACGAAATTAACTGCATGAAGTACATAGATATTTGAACTGAATTTAAACAACACATACAAACCTGAATTTTATGAAAATTTTTAATGTCAATCATCGAGCAAAATATGTATAAGATCTATATATAAATGGACGTATTTGAGCAACCGTGGCATCCACCATTTGGTATGTTGCAATACAGTGCGCTATCCAAAATGTATCTCGACACCAAATCCAAAACACTCCATTTGTATAAAATCGGAAAAAAATTATGAGAGAGCTATATCAAGATCTGAGCCGATTTCAATAATAACAAGAGTATCTATGGTCCACCATTTACAAAGCAATCTGACTAAACCCGCTGCTAAATTTCCTGAATATAGAACAAACAAAGACTCCTCTGTGGGAACTATATCTAAATCTGAACCGATTTTAAAAAAAACTTGGCATATATCAATCTAGACCTAATTGAGCTCTCTATGCTAAATTTTTTCAGTCGAACCAATGCGCCATTTATATAAAATCGGACAAAAAAATATATAGGAACTATATCCAAATCTGAACCGATTTTCGCGAAACTTAACACACACCATTCGAGACCTATTTCATTACCCCATGCAGAATTTCGTGCAAATCGAAAGATATATAGGGACTTTGGTATACCATTTACATTAAATCGGACGAAAATATATGTCGGAGCTAATTCTAAATCTGAACCGATTTTCAAGAAACTTGACACACATCATTCTAGACCTAATTCATTACCCTGTTCCAAATTTCGTGCAAATCAAAAGTTATATAGGGACTTTGGTGCACCATTTACCTTAAATCGGACGAAAATGTATATGATAGCTATATCTGAACCAATTTTCAAGAAATTTGACACATATCATTCTAGACCTAATTCATTACGCTATGCCAAATTTCGCAAATAGCAAGATATATGTGGTGCCCCATTTACATGAAATCAAACGAAACTATATATGGGAGCTACATCTAAATCTAATCCGATCTTAACGAAACAAGGCAGACAACATTCTAGGCTCAATTCAGTACGATGTGCCAAATTTCGTGCAAACCGAAAGATATATAGGGACTTTGGGGCACCATTTACATGAAATCGGACGAAACTATATATGGGAGCTATATCTAAATCTGGACCGATTTTAATAAAACTTGGCATATATCAATCTAGACCTAATTCAGCTCTCTGTGCAAAATTTTGTTTTAGTCGGACCAATATTGGGAGTTTGATGCACCATTTACAATCGGACAAAACCATATATGGGAGCTATATCTAAATCTGAACCGATTTTCACAAAACTTCGTATACATCAAAATAGACATAATTTGGTTTCAAATTGACAAATATTATTTGTTTGGTGCACCATTTACATGAAATCGGACGAAGATATATATGGGAGCAAAATCTAAATCTGAATCGATTTTTCCCAATTTCAATAGGGTTCGTCCTTGGGCCAAATAAGTAAGCTGTGCCAAATTTCAACTAAATCGGATCATAAATGCGATATGTACTTTGTTCACAAAAATACATGGACAGACGGACGGATGGACAGACGGACATGCATAAATCAACTCAGAGATTGATTCGATGGATATTCCCAAAAGAAAGCTTAGGTCTGTCTCGTTTCCTTTTGCCTGTTACAAACATATGCACAAAGACATAATACCCTGTAGCACAGTGTGGTGGAGGGTATACAAATATTGAAAATGTTTAAAATAAAAAAATTTACTTGTGAACCAAGTCGAATAGGCTAAAGATTTCGAAAACTATGCGGTACCTTTGCGTGTCAGACTTTCAAGGGAAATGAAGAAAATCAGTTTAACAACATTTTAGTCCCATACTTTTGTAACCACGAAATGGTCACAGTTCCAAAAAGGAATAACCATTGATCATACTGCACATAGATTAACTTTTAATTGAATGACATTTCAGGTACAATATCACCTATTATATTTCGTTATGAGCATATTTAAGCCAATATGAAATCTTGATTGGTTTATAAGCCAATGAGGAATATATTTCCCATTTAAAAAAAAATATAATATTAATCCCCATTTCAATATCACAGAACAAAAAGTGAGCATTTTCCCATATCCCCCTATTTTTGGTAATTTTTATGCAGAATATTATGAGCTTTTTGTTCGTATCCCCGATGCGTTTGTTGCCAATATTTGCTTTGTGTAAATCAATATCTGTGGTTGGATATTGTATTGCATTTCAATATTATTAATATTTTACACTGTGTGTTCGACAACACAATATGTATTGTCAACACTGACAAATACCTAACTGAACCAGGTAACCAAAAAAAAAA